>NC_068368.1:74553776-74681276 GCF_020536995.1 Dreissena polymorpha
TTGTTTCCATTCGACATCAAATGTAACGGGGGTGTACAGTATCTTGATGTATGTCTTGTTATTTAATTTAATGCAAGCACTTTCATGTGCGGCATTTGATCTTTTTCTGTCGTACTTTCAATGATAAAATACACATATCAACAATTGAGTACGATATGTATAAATGTATAAATACAGAACGTGTTATAGTCTGATTATCATGGCTAGGATTTTGTTTTGATCTCTAATATGTTTATTGTGACGACATGATGGTTCGTAAATTCGAGATATTTTAATATTTTAAGAAACTTAATTCGTTTGCTTACTTGAATTTATATCATGTATCAGAATTTTATTTGTAAACAAGGTTAGGCATAACACTATATATGGTAAATGAGTTAGTGACAATTATATCTTCTTTGGTCTACATGTGGTTCTGTGGCAAGATATAATTGTTAGCAACTAGAGATTCGGAAGAGAATGTATACACTATTTAAATGCTCCTTATACCATTTAACATGACATTGTTTTGAATATTCAGCCTTCTTAAGTTCAAACACTTACTATTAAGCGTTTAAAATGATGATTCTTCTACGTTGTACAAAAAACAATTTCAAACAAAAACAAACTGTTTGAATAATCGCCGTTGTGTTGGTCTATAGATTGGTAATTTAGCACGTCGTTATATAAAGTGTCTTAGCGATTTGCGATTTAGGGAAGAATGCATATTTTAGAACAACATTGTACCGTAGTCACTGTTCTAACACTATTCTATAAGAGAAGACAAGTCTCTGAATAATTTCTAAGTGCTATTTATTCTTTTTCTTAAGTAGAGTACAATACCAAGTGATTCATAACTATCAGACTAACAGAGTGTTCTCTAGATCTGAGGTGCAGAATGAATGCTTACAACAACCACACAGCATTTTGTTCTCAGGAAAATAAACATAAAATTTAGATATGTCTTATCCCATTCTCGATTGGTTGACTGTTACTCTTCCCCCGATTTACTAAACCCACCCCTTCGAATAACCCTTGTTGAGATTGGATGGATCGCTCATGCTTCTACCACATGTCAGAGCAGAAGAGTGCAATACAAAATTATCACTTTGGGAACAGGAGACCTCATTTCATTAGCATACTTGATCATACAAACATATGTTCTCTATGGACAAACCACATTGGTAATATGAAACCTAACACTTATATAATCGATTATGCAAACACCGATACACATTCGATACACATTCAATCCGAACTTGTATCGTTATGTATCTTGGGAAATTGGAATTACCCTTATATAATTATCATATCTGAATTATGTATTGGTTTGAAGTAATGTTGACCTACGAGCCAAATTGTTAATCAAGAACTAAGACCATGTCAACAGATGTTCCCGATAATTGAACTACATTGGAGAAATGAAACCATACTTCCATAATCAATTTTTCAAACTTCATTACATCCCATCCGAAGATTCTATTTCCTAAATTAGTTAATTTATACAACAACAGCAACAACAACAATAATAATGTACAATGAGCTAAATTCTGTTATTTTTTATACATTATTATGCCCATTTATATGTCCATTTATATATTACAATGTACAATAATGTACATTACGTTACAACACGATGGGAACAAATTCATTAGACCAGCAAAGTCTTACATATCAATGACATATGTCCACATGTTTTCAACAATATTCTGCATGAAAAGGCAAGTGATATTCAAATATCAACCTACGAATGATCTGAGTTTCAAATTTCTTTGAGTGTACTCCTGTAGATTCACCATGCGTGTACAAAAGACATGACAAGGATAACCGTGTTTTAAAAGAAGCTAAAATGTTGTATCATAAACAGGAAAATAATCATATTCGAAATGTGTTAATCAATCTTTACATGAAGAATCTTTACTTCTCACTTAACAGTATGTATTTAAATATAAAAAAACGCGAATTCCGCGAATAGACGGAATATCTGTGTTAATCACAAATTAGTATAACATTACATGTTGCTATATCATTAATATGTATATGAATAAGACCCATATCAATGCGTTTGTTTTCATTACTTTATTTTTATAGAGTTGCAATCCAAATAATTTCGATAATTGACCATTAATATTGTTATAATAAATATGTGTTTTTTTTTTGTTATTAACATTTCATTATATAAAATGAGGACGCCTATTTTAGCGCAAAAGCACAAAGGTAAATGATATAGAAAAAAAGTGAGCTAAAATAAGGTTCCCTTTTCTGTTGCTTATTTAGTTCGTTCATGGACAATAAACTAGTTCGTCCGTGTTTTATGCGAAGACAATTATTGAAAAAACAAAACAACAACTGCTTTCCAAACTAGTAATTAATACCTATTGAAATAAGGATACTTACCACATTTTTAGAACATTAATGTATTTTATCTTTCTCTATATTTTATGTGTTTATAATAACATAATATCCCTACAATAAGTACAAATACACAAAACAAACACCTCGGAACGGTCACTGAGTTTTTGGCACACTTACAAAATTCCCCCAGTGTTTATAAAAATTTCCCTTCGCGTTCACCTATGCAAACATAATGGTATGCATATATTTGTAATGTTATTTGAAGTGCTTGCCATTAGAGTGTTAAAATAATAGTTGAACCATGCACAAGTTACCCGTCACATATTAAAACGCATAATTGAGCGAGTTCAAAAGATTTCAGCAAAACATTTTTAGAAAACATGTGTTACCAGCGCAGGCAAAGCCATTCAGCAACGTTGCCAGAGCAAACCACGTTAAAACCCACATAGCAATAGGTGGTTGACACTGATAATCTTTTCCGGGTGAGCGATCTTTTAAAATCACTTGAACAATCGGATGAGTTAAATGCCAAAGGAACATACACGGTATGCTCGGTACGAACAAACGTAAAATGTGATTTGCGCGAGTTTAAGCAAGTTTTATAGATAGTTTCTTATCAGTTAATCGTCGAGATGGAGTAATTTCCTTGCAACTTTATCATCATGTCTTTGAATCGACTAATTCAAAATGATTTACAATGAGAGAATCCTTCACGTGCTTTTCAATGTTGGACATGAAATATTAAGATCATTACACATATGATTTAGATTCATCTCACCATTACGTTGTATAATTAAATTATCCGATCCACGATAAAATAAAATTATCTGAGCCACGATTTTGTTTATACGATTCTCAAGAAAAAGCAAACACCGTTTGTTTAACACTATGTAGCATAGTCATCACACTCATGTAGAAATACTGTGTTTTTATACTTTGCTTACATGTAAAGGCCTGAATAATATAAGACACGCAACAGGAAACAAGCTGGAAATATTGTATGTTATGGACATTTTTAATGGACACGTTTTCAGTCCGTTATAAGGGTCCGTTATAAGGTTCTGTTGATAAACAAATAAAAGGTGGCGATAAAAAGTATATAAAAATCATGAGTCACTAGAAACAACTTTTTGAAAAAGCATGCTATTTGGCATTTTGCAAGAGCATGTGCATGCATTCAGATTTGTATATTGTATAATCGGAAATCGTATAATTGTTTTTGTTTCCTTTCTTCATCTGGTATTAGGATAGGCAAACGTGGGAATTACAAACGCTCAAACGTTGCTTGGCATCCAAAGAACGCAATGTTAAAGTGATTAATTTGTAAACACGCATACATTTAAAGCAAACTGTCGATTTTGTACACTTGCTCTATGTATTAACAGTTTGTAGACCGATGTTCGAGCTTGTCATATTATATTAAATGTTCTGAAATACTGGTCACTAACATGCGTTTTGATGAACATATCGTGTTCATTACAATTCATTTAAAACTATAAAGTATTTCATTGCACAGTTAATGAAGCATAACGCCTAATCAAATGATAACGAGATGGTGTTCTCGATTTTGTTTCTATTTTAGAGCATTACTATATTAGTGTTAAAAAGACTTGCAAACGTTCACCAAATGATATGTATAATTGTGTTGCATGGCAAATTACACATATCAATACTTTTTCTTCAGCAATTCAATAATATTGTTTTTCTGTGACTTTTTGTCAATACATAAATAACCAGGTCTGGTGTCCACTACTTTGAAGCTCTAGACAACACTGTAAGGTCAAGAGGAAACTCTCGTTTATAATTGTTTTTCCAGTAAAAATGGTCTAGCATTTAAATAAAGAACTACAGTTATAATGCATTATCTTTCTTTAATTGTTCAATACTTAAACATACAAAACAAATGAATTTTCAGAAAAATATCATAAAGAACAATGCACACATTAATTCAAATACATAAAATTCATGTCAGCCGTTATTAACAAACAAATTGTATATATCATGTGTATGCTTTCATACGTTTACATTGGCATTAAATTAAATCATTGCTATGACTTACTAATTTATATCGTCGACTAACTTTGTTTATACTAACTTAGCCAAATACTTAACGAATCATTACATCAATTAAATATGTAAATTGTACATTATGTTTGTATTTGATCATTAAAGCACACAGTTTAAATGCATGCATCTATAGAAGTAACAAACAACAATTGTAAAATATATTGCACTTTAATAGACCAAATTATGTGCATTGAAATATATATAGAAGTGCGCATGGATAGCTCGACAAGAGTAGTCTTTAATTGTTTAAAATATTCTGAACTCGGTTGAGATCATGCACTTATTTAATAAAAATAAATGGCCCGATAATCAATCAAAGTACTGACAGTACTGGTGTGACGATGCTTTTGAAGAGGGTGGATATAAAAGCATCAATTGAAGTATATCTACATCACGAACACAAAATTGGGTACGAAAAAAAATTTGGGTACGAAAAAAAAATTGGGCACGAACAAAATTGGGTACGAACAATTTTGGGAACGAAACAAAATTGGGGTGACGGGGAAGTAGTACTCGTGGGGAACTTGACCCATTCAGCGAAATCGGGAGGCGGGTTACATTCTCGATCAAATATAACAAGAAATATCTTTAAAAAGATATTCTATTTTCTGTACCACTTATCTGAAAAAAAACGTTCTGTTACAACAGTAAAACGTTTATGGGTTATAACATTACGTTACGTAGCAGATTTATTCAAAACTTTACATGCTCTTTAATTTCACATGTATATCATACCAAACTTTATATTTCGTTGTTTCCTTTACTAACTTAATGATGTTATGTGTACGGACGTGATTTCACACGCCCACGTGCATGAACATATAAGTTTTCTCTTTTGATTATTGTTTTTTCTCTAGTTCAATAAGCGTGGGCATGTTTGTTTGTTTAGTACGGAAATAATTTCATGATGATTCCCGAAAGTAGGTATGAGCACATAGTCGAATACGACTTGAATACGTGAGTTCGCCCATGAACACATGGTAAGGTAAACTAAATCTCCGCGATATGGCCTAATATGTGTTTAAAACAGAAAACAATATCAGACAAATGAATGAATTATCAAACATAGTGTGTACACTAATGTGGCTCTGTAATCTCTGTTTGAAAAGTTTATTAAATATGCACAATGATTGAGAACGCATAAGAGCGAGTTACATTGATATCATACGGCTATTATGTTATTTATATACTATACTCGCTTTAACGTTTACAAATGGCAGGTTCTTTTTCTTTACACTCATGATCGCGTTAAACGTTAATTATACACGTTTTAATTCGCAATTTATTTACAGAATCACGACAAATGGCATACACAATACAGAAAATGCATAGTTGTTTCATTGATCTATAAACATATAATGGATTGAATATAAGTGATTTAAAATTAACGTTTTCAAACTATTATTCAATCTTTTTACCAGAATATGCTGTCCTATTTATAGCTGAACTTCCGTTACCTTTATCAATGATAATAAGCGAGGTATGCCGATTAGAAAAATCGAGCTATCTCAATCGGACTGGCTCGCTCTTTTACATAGGTCGCCATTGTGAAGAATTTTTTCATGGTATGATAACTTAGACGAGCTACCATGCAGCATCGTCAAAAAGCGATGGATCATGTCATACTAGTATTTTATTTGACCTCAAATTGACACTAATGCATTTATACTAGTGATATTAAAAGTAATCATGAATAGAGGTAAGGTGAGAATATTTTTTTGTGAGACAAACACTGCAATTACAAAGAACAAAAATAACATGAATTCATATAATTGCTTAAATGAAATTATCAAATAATTAAATATACATTTTAAGAAAGTTACTATTACGTCATTTTGGAAATTCGGATTTTCTCGATTAGAATCATCCGATATGCCGTCTATCTGGTTGTTTGGGTATTCAAAGCATGTACAATGTGTAGATATAGCGATTTGAAAACGCATCAAAAAGTAAACACAAGTCAATGATTATAATTTGCATAATATTATACTTTATTTTAAAACACACGTCAGTTTTATAATATATTTATGATGTGATGTTTGATAATTTAGTTTGAACAATTGTTCTCTTTTACAAAGTTGTTCATTCAAAGTGCCACTTGTGATCAAACGTTTAAACGTTTGTTCCTGTTTGATTTGTTGACACAAATATCTTTTAGGCTTTCACTTTCAAATTAAATAGTGTTAAATTCATGCGTAAATTGATGCGTGTGTTGTGAATGACTATAAGCGCAGGAAATGGTACATTTCCTTTTAAGCCAGAATATCAAACAATTGTCGATTATATACAGAAAGTAACTCGACGCAATAGAACAAAGGCAGCGATTGTTGAACAAAATAACAAAACAAATGAAGTGAAACACTGGAACGAATTCAAAGAGCGGTGTGATATTTCTGTTGTGAACAATATTGGTGCCTTCTTTATTGTTAACATTCAAATCAGAAGCGAGAATAATACAAACATGGAAGACGATTATGATTGAAAATGTATTAGAGAACTGACTTCCAATGTACTTTTAAAAATAATTTTTTTTGCAATTTTTGGTAAAGTTAAAACTATTAAAATGCAGACTACACAACATACAATATTCACTTACAATCTTATGAAATGCTCGTATTACTACCACAATTCGTGTATTAGCCGTTATAAAAGTATGTACATTAAATAAAATTAAAACAATGAGATGTTCATTATATACTTTTCAACCTATTTTTTAGTTTTGTTGCATACATTTTGATATAACTTAAGTTGAACATCTTTTATCATTTTAAAATTCTGAATTATTAAAACCGACCAGAACAATAAAGGAAAGACGGTACCTAAATACTAAGTATTAGACAAAACAAAATTGTTTATATGTGTATGATTTCAAAACTCATTAAAAATATACATCCAGAAAACTACATTAAATGTCAAAGCCACTCACTGACAGTCATGTTAATAGCTATTATTGAAGAATAAATACGAGGTGTCTGATGTTAATGTTTGCAAAACCAAAACAATTTTAAACGTGCATCATTCTCATGCTTGGAAATCTATATCTGCAAGGGTTCTTACGTAGACCAAAGTAACATAATACAATCGATATTATTTTGACCTGAAAATGAAAGCCAAATCGCACACGGGGTAGTTATTTAGTTTTATTCAAGCTTCAAGGCAGTGTGGTGTATTGTGAGCCTGCATCCTTTGCGGTTGGATCAAGATTTTCGTAATGACTGCATTCCACGTCCGTTCTAAAATATATCACCGTAAACAAAATATCAATACACGCAAAGAAGACTCTTAGCAGGTATATATGAATACCACTATATGCGATAGGTCGCAGTTGTTGTGTTTAAACGATATGATTTCATATAGAACAAAATACAATTTGATAAGAAGACGTATACAATTCAATGTAATGAAATCTATTTTTTTAAATAAATGGCGAAAAAACATTCGGTCATATTTGCTAAAAAAAAGTATTACGATTAAAGGCAATGCATACATATTGTGTTTAGTAAAAGCGAGATTCTACGATTATTTTATATGTGTTAAATTGTAATATATTGATAAAATATGTTACAATAACACACAATAGGCAAGAAAAATGATAAATTGAAGACGAATTTCATAAAATGCAGCAAAGACAAATTAGCGCCCCGAGCCGTAATATTTTCCAACAATAACCGAAGCATTCGTCGTTTTATTATGACCAGAGTTAGTGTTCGTGTGTCGTATGAATATATATATTTAAAATGAGCCTTTAAACTAAGTTTAGATTCACATCGTACATGCATGATATATATGATGGCGAATTCGACTATACAGCCTTTTACGATTTCAGAATTAAATATCTGGCTTATTTCGCATTTTTCGACACACGTTCTTCTTAACTTTCATTTTAATTGATATTGAAATATATATATATATATATATATATATATATATATATATATATATATATATATATAATAAGTTTGTTACACATTTAATATAAATTCATTAATATTTGACAAAATCGTATACCCTTGCTTTAAAGTTCAAAAGTGACCTGTGACGAAGCGAGTCTGCAAGGCCATCTGAATCTGAAACAGCACCTGAAAATATATGTGTTGCCTTTTGTTAATAACGTTTCGCGATTGGCATATATTATTTAATGATCAACAATGGAATTTGTATTCGATTTTTTGCCTTAACATGTTTAGTTCTAATGTTTATTGAAGAACGATCAATAACGTAAACTAATCGTGATCATCTGTTATGGCCATATTTGTCAATAATAGCATGGTCAATTATTTACAATAGTCCATTTGCGAAAGCGTGTGTCATAAACAGAAATTATGTTGGGGTTCATTATTTCTAAATGGAACTTACATAATTCGTAGTTTGCTTCCTTAAAATTGAGCTTCTAGTCAGCTATTTTTAAGGAATTAATTTTCATTATTTCAAAACCACAAACATCACCACGTTCTCGTTTCAAAATCACCAACAATTCAATTGTTTTTAAATTGCAAAACACTAAGCACTTGCTTGTAATAATTTATAATTTATGATTGACGTTTAATGTGTATGCTTATTTTTTATATCAACGCAGTTCTTCATTTTAGTGAAAACATACGCTCATTTAAGCAGATAAACTGGATAATATATAAGGACAGAAAGAAGCCAAGAAAGGAACAAAATAGTATCACATTCTAAATATATATGCTACACTGTTGGAGTGACCTCTTACCATGACAAATATTGATATCGTCTAAAGTAATAAAACAACTATGTTCTTGCGCTGTTCTTAATGTATTGGTGCATTTGGATGTAGAAGTAATAACTTCCGTGCTTAGTTTGCACGGTATCTGGGAAGTAGTCTGCATGTCAATTGCGTGTTTCGGCACGGTGTTGTCTTGGTGTTCAAATGTTTTAATTTGGGTGAAATTGCTGAGTTCAGTTTTTAACGTAGAAGCAATATTTTCGTACTGTACTTGTGGGCAATTTGCATAGTCTTCTATTGCTGTTATTGCATCCTTTCGGTTGTTGTCCGTTGTACTCAGATCATGAGGCACCAGAGGACCGTCAACGTTTAAATAGCCCTCTATTTCATAATAAGGAACTTGTGTGGCATCTTCTGTGATTGTCTCTATATCGCTCAGTACAATCGTCGATGTTTGCAGTCCCAGGGGCCGTATCCACAAAGATCCCGAGGGAGATTTGTTCCTTAGTTTTAATATTTCCCCCTTAATTTTCAATATTTTCCCTTAGTTTTTAAGATATTCCTTAAGTATTATCCACAAAACAAAATGCCTTTATGTTTTGCCTTAAGTCGGCATTTTTGCCTTAACTTTTAAGGAACCTCCGGAGGACCCTTAAATATTAAGGAAAAAACTTACGTAGCGTCCATTTTAACGCGGAATCCTGTTTTCAAGCAGAGAAGTTAGAAAATCATCACAATCGGTCGGTGTATCTTATTTCTTTCGATAGATATAGTGCAGTTAATTTAAATAGTAATTGTTTCTACCCGTTTATATTTGCTAGCGAGACAGGAAGTTGCAATGTTTACTTCCGTATGTAAACAAATAAAGGAATTGATAACATTTATATCGAGGAAGTTTTCGCACGTTGGTGTCAAGTTGTTTGTTTGTTATACAAATGTGTACACTGATTTAAAAGCAGTTGATGTGAAGTGTTTTTGTGTTTATGAAAGAATCATACTTGTTTGTTTGAGTCAGTAACGAGGAAAATCAGGAAATGTTGAATTGGGTTTACGGTCATTTCGTAGCATAGCCGTTTCGTACTCGTAGCTACGCATTTTCAGTTATTTCGTAAGCATTAATCGATCATTTTGTAAGCAAATCGGTTATTTTGTAACCAGTAATTAAAACTGATTATGTTTTCCATTATCAATTTAATTGCCATTTTTAACGTTATGTAGTGCCAGTGCCACGCCCCCTGCAGAGTGGTACCCGGCTGGCGTCGTTCATGTGACGGGACCATGCTGCATGATGTGGAGCCAATGGGATGGACGCAGATGCCTGATGGGATGACCATGCGCTCTTGCTACCCGGTCCGCGGCCGAGTGCAGACGTGTTCCCTGAGGTAAGTATTGCCAGGATGATAGATGCCCTGATGTAAGTATTTCCAGGAGGATAAGTGTATTAGCCTGTGACGTAAGTATTAGCCTGTGGCTTAGTATCTTGCCCTGGAGGTTTAGCCTGTGCGTGGGGTAGGTGTTCCCAGGAGGATCGGTGGTGTGCAGCCGACGACGACAGCAGACAAGTAATTCCCTCGAAGTGTGTACTGCCGAGGACGACGTCTGCCATCCTGACAAGGCTTACAGTCGATGGTCATGTGAGTGTATTAGACAAGTGTCGCTGTTAGTAGTTGCTGTAATTGCAGGCAAAACCCACTGAAGAGCTAACCGAAATAAACACCACAATGGTGTCTAGAAGTGGGGATACGTGAAAATTGTGTTCGACGGTTAGGCAGTTCTTTATGCGAAAGTTGGTATCCTAAAAGTAAGTAAATCGTATTTAGTCGTGCATTTGTCTTGTTTGTTGCCTACGTACAATTGCAATATAAGTAGTCTGTGCTAGTCGTCTGCTAAGGAAGAGCCGTCTATTTTTAGACGTATTGTAAGGTGACCACGTGGTCTTACTGCTGGAAAATCACGCTTGTCTGCATTCGAGGTCGCGTGATTATTGGTGCGGAGTAGTTTAAGTGCACTAGCTGACCTGAATGTTTACAAGATGGCGTCGCTGTTCATAATGTAAACAGAGTACGAGAAATCGGGGTTTATGAGCAAGTCATTTTGTTTTGGATTGGTGTAATGGATATGGAGAAATAATTGTTTTATTGGATGGTGAAATAATTGTTTTATTGCAATTCATATTTAATTGTTTTATTTGAATTTTGAAATAAATTAATAGACATATTTTTTATTGTGCGTGCTGTGTTTCTTAAATTTTTATGTGTACTGTGCTGCATTAGAAATGAGTAGCCGAAATATGTCTCCGGTTCTTGTACGGGTTAATTTCGATCCCCCACAAACGTTGATGTTGATCTCCGGAATAGGGCCCAAATTGGCGCGGGTCATTGTCCAACTTAGACAAGGGTCAGGTAACTTCGACCTGGACACCTTGGAGGTACTAATTGGGCGGCCCCTAAGTGAGAGGGAGTTAGACCAGCTGGATTTTGCAGAAAATTCAATGCTTGCAGCGGCGTTCCAAGCCAGTGGAACGGAAGAACACCCAAGTAGGTCCAGGGCCCCTGAGCCAATGTTTGAAAGCACGCCATACCTAAACCAGGACCAGATGAAGGCAGAGCTAGCCTCTCAGATATCAGATTTAGAGACGGAGATCACTCGATGGGAGGAGTTCCCGGGGATATGGGGCGATTTCCTTCCCCAGTTTGCAAAGCCTTTGTTCCCCAAGCGTCTGTTGTTTCAGCCAGATCCTGTGGTGGTGAAGGCATGCCGATACTGTCTGATGTTGCATCAAGCGTCCCCGCCCCGCCCCAGTCGTTAGGTTTGCCCCAGATGAGGGCTGGTAGGGCAGATTACAACGTGCCAGCACAATTTAGAGAGACGTCCGCAGAATATTTGGGACACTTTCGGGCCCCAAGAAGCCCCCCTGCTCCTATAACGCGTCCTTGTCCAAACCATTTCACCATGCCTAACAGCCAACCTGTTGCAAGTGGCGTCTCACTGTCTAGCAACCAACCTGTTGTAAGTGGCGCTCCGTTGTATAACAACCAACCTGTTGCTAGTGGCGTCTCACTGCCTAGCAACCAACCTGTTGTAAGTGGCGTCCCATTGTATAACAACCAACCTGTTGCAAGTGGCGTCTCACTGCCTAGCAACTAACCTGTTGTAAGTGGCGTCCCGTTGTATAACAACCAACCTGTTGCAAGTGGCGTCTCACTGCCTAATAACCCAACCGTTGTGAGTAGTGTTCCCATGCAAAGCACCCTACCAGTGGTAGGTAATCTTATAGCAGCCAGCAATTTACCCATATTAGGTAATACAATTGCACCAAACGACCCAACCGTGGCCCTACCCAACAGTATCCCCGTTCCGATAGGCCATCCAGTCCCAATAAACCCCCCGACCCAGCGGGATCGGGATGTTTTGACCAAGCTGCCAAAGGGCCTGCTATTTGATGGGTGCAGCAATTGGTTGTTGTTTAAGAGGAAGTTTGAGCGTTACGCCAGAATGCAAGATTGGTCTGACGAAGAATGCTGTGATTGTCTTGGTTGGTGTTTAACTGGTAAGGCGGTGGACTTTTATGCATTACTGACCGAAGGAAGGGAGACGGCACCTTACGCCGAGCTTATGCAGCGGCTTCAGGAGCGCTTTGGTGCCAGGGAGCTCCCAGCCATCACGCAGGGTCGTTTTCAGGATATCCAACAAGAAGTAGGCGAGTCCCTGGACGATTGGTCCGATCGGGTGCTGACGCTGGCAACAACGGCATTTCGTGATCTGCCCTATGCATACACCACTGAGCAGGCAGTGACGAAGTTATGTCACGGTTTGCTTGACAAGGAGGCCGGCAAGCATGTAAGCCTGCAGTTACCCACCTCGATGAGAGATGCGATGAACATGATGAAGATATATAGCCATGTTCAGTTGGCTTGCGCCGCGGCTCCGATGGATAGCCGAAAGAGTGAGCGAGAAGAGTCGAGGTGTGTTCATGAGGTGAGAAGAGCACCCTCTCCAGACACGGTAATTGGGTCGGCGGTCGACAAATTGACCCAGGCGGTCGATCGGCTGCTGGGTTCTGTGGGGCAATTATCGGACTCTTGTGGGAGCCAGGACGATGATTCCCGCGTCAGACAACCGGTTAAGGTGTTCCGTTCCGATGAAGACGAGGGATTGTATGGCGAGTATATGGCCGAAGGTTCCAATGAAGACGGCAGCCAGAACCGGGGGTTCAACAAGCAACGCCACGTTAGGTGTCACGAGGATACGGGTGGCGGCGGTCCACGTGGGCATCGGAACCAACATGCCTCCGAAAGGGGATCCGGCCCAAATGCTTACCAAGGGAGCGCCGGTAACCGGCGAAACAACGGGTACCGTAGTGGGTACCAAGATTCAAATATCTGCCCCGATGGATCGAAGCGAGGCAGGTATGGTTCAAATTGGGGCGAGTATCCCGGGATGGCGAGGCGGGACATATCGTGCTTGTTTGGTGATTTGGAATATTTCCGGTGTGATTGTCGTGTGGGCGCCGGGTCCGTTGCCAACAATGAGTCGATACCGATGTCAGTTACCAAGGCGGCTGAGCAGTAGAGTAGACCGGAAGTAGGTCGCGTCAACCAGTTGGGTTCAGCTGCGCAGTTTTGTTTGAAGGTTCAGATTGGTGACGTAATGGTTGATGCAGTGATTGATTCGGCTGCGGAGGTCAGCCTCATTTCAGATCGGGTCTATAAGGCCATGAAGCAGCCACCTCCCAAGCAGCGTGATGTCAAGCTGTTGATGACAGGAAGGGATGCCTCCATGCAGGGTTTTGTCGTAGGCCCAGTTAAGTTAAAGATTGGTAACAACTGGTATCAGCAGCATTTGTATGTAGCCCCGACAGATGTCGATATGCTACTTGGTTTCGACATTTTGATGAATCCGGGCAGGGCCATCATCAATATGGCAGAGGCTACTATTATTTTTGATGGGCAGGTTTTGAGCCTCGAGGGGGGAAGCCTACAGCATTCCGACCACGTGCATGACGCAGTTACGTTTGCGTTGCCGACAGCTTCAGAAGTCGTCCGGGATCCACAGATGGTCACCGATGAGTGCACTAAGCGGGACCGTGGGGGTTCTAGTTATGTCGGTACGTTTCGTGTGCAGCGGGTAGCGGTCAAGTCTGGAGATAGGGCCACCCAGACCGCCGGACATGCAGATCCGGCTGGCGTTACCGCGGAAGACAGCCGGGAGAAAGCGTCCAGTTGTGGTGAGGCAACGATGAGACTGTAGGCGTCGATGATGCGGTTCCGTTGGCGCTACCAACAGTTCGCGTAGTTGTCCGTCACATTGTGGTGTGTACCGACATAAGCACTGAAGGAGGCAACGGTAAGACTGGCGGCGTCGGCGGCAGAGAAGACGAGTTCACTGAAGGCATCGATGATGCGGTTCCGTTGCAGCTACCAACAGTTTGCGAAGTTGTCCGTCCCATTGGGGTGTGCACCGACATGAGCACTGTAAGGGGCAACGGTGAGACTGGCGGCGTCGGTGACGGTGAAGCTACAGCGGAGAAAGAAAACAGTTGCAAGCCGTATCCAGTCCAGCAGGGATCTTCCAGATTTGTTTATTTTATTTTTATTTTTTGTTATGCTTGGCTTCGTCATCGGCGTTGCGGAGTATTCACGTTACCATTTCCTTTCAGTATGGACACTAGCGAGATCGTCCCGATCGCAGCCCTAGAAGAGTCGTCTAGCTACGGGGACTCTGTCGGCATAGTCCTTACAGAGTTGCCCAAGAGACCTGCCGGCATAGTCCCGCAGGAGGTGTCCAGTGTGGGCAACGCAGCCCTAGAAGAGTCGTCTAGCTACGGGAACTCTGTCGGCATAGTCCTTACAGAGTTGCCCAAGAGACCTGCCGGCATAGACCCGCAGGAGTTGTCCAGTTTTCGGAACACGTCAGAAGAATCGTCTAGCTACGGGAACTCTGTCGGCATAGTCCTTACAGAGTTGCCCAAGAGACCTGCCGGCATAGTCCCGCAGGAGTTGACCAGTTTTCGGAACACGTCAGAAGAATCGTCTAGCTACGGGAACTCTGTCGGCATAGTCCTTACAGAGTTGCCCAAGAGACCTGCCGGCATAGTCCCGCAGGAGTTGTCCAGTTTTCGGAACACGTCAGAAAAATCGTCTAGCTACGGGAACTCTGTCGGCATAGTCCTTACAGAGTTGCCCAAGAGACCTGCCGGCAAAGTCCCGCAGGAGTTGTCCAGTGTTCGGAGTACGTCAGAAGAATCGACCAGCTACGGGAACCCTGTCGGCATAGTCCTTACAGGGTTGCCCAAGAGACCTGTCGGCATAGACCCACGGGGACCTTTCAGGCGTGGCTCTGAAGGGTGGCGACCCTCAAGTTCTCGCCGTTGGGAGCGGTCCCAGCGGTGGAAATTAGGTAAGTGTGTAAGCGAGCGTGGGGGCCTGAAGTAATTATCTATTTAAAGGGTGGGGGTGGGTACCTCTGTTTTTTTCTGTTTTTCTTGTTTTATTTTAGTTGTGTTTCGCTCCATTTAGTGTCAGTGAAGTGTAAACTTGTTATGTGTCAAACAATTATGTTGTCCACTTATTCGATTAGTCCCTTATTGGCCTCGCCCACCAGTCCATATTTTGGTTATTATTTATTAACTTTGAATACATTTTTACACTGGTTACTCTTGGTCTCCGTGACAACGCAGGGTTGATTTCACTGTCATGACATCCGGCAACTGATACCTTTTTCATGTTTCTGTTCAGGTTTTCCTGAGTGGGAGTGGAGATGTTTGAGCTGGTTTTGCCACCGGAAATAGAGAAAACATACAGATTATTGTGATTTTGTTATAGACATATTAACATTTATATAAATTATTATTATTATTTCGTACTTGTACTGACTGTGTGTTTTCACGCGAGTGTAATACACCTGATGTCGTAATGGGTACACGTCGCCTCGCTGAATACTGGGGGGTAGTTGGCGGCAGGGCGAGGCATTTAGAGTACTCTTATCAGATCCAGCTGTGAGCTCTTGCAGCCACTTTTATTTATATTTCTCTGAATAACCACTCATGGACATGTCGTCATTGTGTATTATGCCATAAGAAGATGTAAATTGTTGCATGTCATGAACTGTGGGGAACTGTTGCATATCAGGAACTAGTAATTATTAACTCAGTAATTATTATTTAGATGTTAATTGTTCTCAACCTTTGCTTCATGCTTTACCCATGCAATTGATACAATTTTTAGTCAAATTTGACTGTAACTGTGTTGATAACCGAAGGCTGTAAATGGTTCAAGTTTTGTGGACGGACTGGCTGGGCGAGCCCATTAATCTCTCGGCATGAGACTGTGAACGGCAATATTAAGCAATACTTAAATGTCAGCATTCTATTTACATTTTATATCAGACCAGGGATCACTGACATTTTATGGAGGGTATTACACTTTAATTGGGGTATGCATGCATATTAAAATATTCTTGGTGGTCGTACGAAAACCGGCCAATGGGTTAAATTAGTTGTGGTCTATCTAGGGTTGAGGCCCCCATTCTGCGCACGTTGTGGCGTGCCTGTAGTTTTGAAACAATTAGGTTGTCCCGACTTTGGGGAGTCTGGGCACTGTCATAGTTCCGCTAAGTCGCTGCGTCTAGGCATACATCGCATGGCAAAGGCGCCCTCCTTGCTTACGAAAGGGGCATTGGGGTCCGAGAGATAGTCAATATACTTCCTTGGGGTGCATGGGACGGCTTGGGTGCAGTGGCTTTAGAGTACGTTGCATGGCCAAGGCGCCCTCCTTGCTTACGAAAGGGGCATTGGGGTCCGAGAGATAGTCAATATACTTCCTCGGGTGCGACGGGACGTTTGTGGCGTACTGACTATGACATTCGGTGGGACGATTCCTTAGTGAGTAGGGGGTCGTCCCAAAAAGAGAAAAGTGAGGGAAGTGTAGTGCCAGTGCCACGCCCCCCTGCAGAGTGGTACCCAGCTGGCGTCGTTCATGTGACGGGACCATGCTGCATGATGTGGAGCCAATGGGATGGACGCAGATGCCTGATGGGATGACCATGCGCTCTTGCTACCCGGTCCACGGACGAGTGCAGACGTGTTCCCTGAGGTAAGTATTGCCAGGAGTATAGATGCCCTGATGTAAGTATTTCCAGGAGGATAAGTGTATTAGCCTGTGACGTAAGTATTAGCCTGTGACTTAGTGTCTTGCCCTGGAGGTTTAGCCTGTGCGTGGGGTAGGTATTCCCAGGAGGATCGGTGGTGTGCAGCCGACAGCAGACGAGTTTTTCCCTCGAAGTGTGTACTGCCGAGGACGACGTCTGCCATCCTGACAAGGTCTACAGTCGATGCTCATGTGAGAGTATTAGACAAGTGTCGCTGTTAGTAGTTGCTGTAATTGCAGGCAAAACCCACTGAAGAGCTTACCGAAATAAACACCACAGTTATGTTACAAAATGACAGACGCCCATTGTATTGAATTTGGATATGAAAAAACAACATTGGCGTTTCGGAATATCCGGTCACCACGATGATACTGTACGAAATAAAGGTTACAAATCTTGCTGGGCTTAATCTATACTATTGTTGTGCCGGTGCCCGGTCTACAAAATGCGAACATACCTCGTGATTGGGAACCAGCGAAAAATCGGGATAGTGCATGCTGGGTAGCACGAGATAGTACGGTCTCTTGTGCTCGGGTGATTGATGCGAGTGGACGTGTTGTCCATAGCTGAGTATTGCTAATAATTATTGTGAGCCTGTGATTGCTTATGTTAGCCTGTAGCTGTGTGTGAACACATATTTCTCTGGAAGGCCATTCCCAGAAGGAATAAGTTCCATTCTGTGACGTGCAACCGACGAGCCGACGAGTTCCCTCGAAGACGACGAGGACGATTGGTGCCATCCTGACGAGCATTCCAGTCGATGCCAACGTGATTATCTTATTTAGTGTCTTTGCAAGTAATTACCGTTGTTGTTGTAAACGAACCGAAAGATAACAGGATTAAAAACACAACATTGGCGCTGTCGGCAGGATATAGTGTCTCATGTGTTTTTGTTTCCAGGTTTTGGTAAACCACGTGTTGGACCACATATTGTCGTTTAACAATTTTGTGATTGAATTGAACAAGCCACGCAACAGAGGAATACTCTGACGCCATACCCTATTTGAAATATTATTTGAATTTCCCGGCCACGTGTTAAGTCGTCCGTGTCGGCCATCTTTGTTGTTGTTACCACAATTGAGGGCTTAAGCTCACGTGGAAGTTAAGCATTTGGTAGGAAGTTTATTGTTTCTTTTGAAAAACGTTTTTATTATCCTTACCATAGTAGCACACGTTTTCATTTAAGAATTTTTGGATTTAGTAACTTCCAGTTCGTTTTTTTTTGTTTTGTTTAAATTTTCTTCATTTACTTGTAAAGTTCTAAATTAACAATGGATATGGGAATTCAGTGGTCTATGCTGGTCGTCTGCTCAGGTAGAGCAGTCTATTTTTAGACGTGTGTAAAAAAACAGATATCATATATAGTCTTTCTTACATTGTTCGCATTCGCCGTAAAATTTGTTAAAAAACGTGATTGTCCAGTGCAGTTTGTAACAGTTTCATTAATTGTACAATCAACAACGGCTACGTGGTTTTATTGCTGGGCAATTTTCCCGTGATATTTTGCGCGAATTGAGTGCATTGCAGTTCGTGCACTTGATTGGTCAATTGCTATTTATAGCAGTGTTATTTCTTATGTAAACAGTGTTCCAAAATTTTTGTGTTTAATGTCAAAAGTAAGCGGCGTGTTTTTTATTGCATTTTTTTATTTGATTAATTGCGATAGCTATTTTATTAATTGGTCATTATTGGGCAATTTAGTTTTAATTGTGAAGGATGATTGCCATTTTTATTTAGACATTAATTTTAATTAAAATGAGTAGCGTAAGCGCTCAAGACCGGTTTAAGGCCGAGCTGTTGACGGAGATTTCGAAGCTAGAGGCAGACATTACTCAATGAGACGATTTACTTCCCCAGTTTGCAAAGCCTTTGTTCCCCAAGCGTCTGTTGTTGCAGCCGGACCCTGTGGTGACAGGAATGCCGAACCTGTTTGATGTCGCATCAAGCGTCCCCGCCCCGCCTCAGTTGTTCGGTTTGCCCAAGGGGAGGTCCGCTGTGGCGATAGGTTCTAGGGAACGTAGCCCTGATAATATTACCTTTGAGGCCCCGTTCACGGTCCTTTTACCAGGTATGCGCCGGCGCGTATTAAATGGTTACGGCATGCCAGCGCTATCCAATGTGGCTGCAAAGGAATATACTAAACCCCATTGTGTATCAAATGGTCCTCTTGCCCCGAATGGTCTACCTGTCCCAATTCCATCTACCATCACTATTCCCATACCCAGCAATGCACCGGTTTTCAATAACCTGCCCGGACCAAGCAACCCTCCTGACCCAAGTATTCCCCCGACACAGAAAGATCGGAATGTTCTGACAAAATTGCCTAAGAGCCTGCTATATGATGGGCAGAGCAATTGGTTTGTTTTTCAGAGCAAGTTTGAGCGCTACGCAAGGGTGCAAGATTGGTCTGACGCAGAATGCACCGATTGCCTTAGTTGGTGTTTGACAGGAAAGGCGGTCGATTTCTATGCGTTGCTTACCGAAGGGAGAGGGATGGTACCTTACGCCGAGCTAATGCAGCGGCTGCAGGAACGTTTTGGCGCCAGGGAGCTAACCGCCACCGCGCAGGGCCGTTTCCACGTTGCCTATCAGGAAGTAGGCGAGTCCCTAAACGATTGGTCAGATCGGGCGCTGAAGATGGCAAAAGTGGCGTTTCGTGATCTGCCCTATGCATACGCCGCTGAACAGGCAGTGACGAAGTTTTGTCACGGTTTGCTTGACAAGGAGGCCGGCAAGCATGTAAGCCTGCAGTAACTTACCCACCTCGATGGGAGATGCGATGAACATGATACAGATTTATAGCCATGTTCAGTATACCCAGGAGAGTGAGCAAGAAGAGTCGAGGTGGGTTCACGAGGTGAAAAAGGCACCCACTGCAGAGGAGGTAAGTGTGTCTGCGGCCGAAAAATTGACCTAGGTGGTTGAGAAGCTGCTGAATGCTGTGGAGCGATTATCAAACTCATTTGGAAGTTTGTGCGTTGATTCCTTTGTCCGACAACCGGGTCAGCCGTTCTGAAATGAAGACTATGCTGAATACTCTGTGGAGGGCCCCTACCCACGGAAGGTCCGGAACCGGTGGTACAATGGCCAACATGCCTACGAAAGGGGATCCGGCCAAAATGCTTACGATGGGGGCGATACAATCGGTACCATAGTGGGTACCAAAATTCAAATTACCGCCCCTAGGGATCCAAGCGAGGTAGGTATGGTTCCAATTCGGGCGAGGGTCATGGCATTGCGAGGCGGGACATATCGTGTCTTAATTGTGGTGGTTTGGGACATTTCCAGCGTGCTTGTCTTGAAAACACAAAGTCTGTGGACAGCCGTAACTCTGACCATGATGCGGCCGCAGTAGCCCATAGAACGGCTGCTGAAAATGTAGTCAGCGAAATGTCCAAAATGGACATTAGTGATGAGGTCATCCTGACCGCCGAACACATGGATCCGGTCGACAGCACCGCGGCAAACAGCCGTTAGATGTCCAGTTACCGGAACCTGCCTTGTAACAACCAGAGGAAGCCTACCAGTTGTGGCGTCCTCTCGGTAAACTGCCAGAGTGATGTATGCGGTTACGGAGTCGCCCCAGGTAACTCCTGGGGGACAGAAGCGCGAAGAACGGCTAGGTTTGCCCCTAAACGTTGGGAGGATGGATCTCGAAGACTTTTCAAGCGCGGTTCCAAAGGGTGGCGACCCTCTAGTTCTCGTCGCTGGGAGCGGTCCCAGCGTTGGAAATTAGGTTGGCGACCACCAGAGTTTCTAACTTCCAAAATCTGTACCGCCTAAAATTGTAAATGGCGAGGTTAATTGTTAGTAAAACTAGGAAAACAATTAAAAATACAATTTTCCCCAATTAAAACAATTACAGTAAAGTTGCAGTCACATAATACTAACAGCAGTATGGTCACCCAATCGTGATACATCGGCTATCTCGGATTCCTCCGTAAGATAGGCCTCGTGGCTAACGGTCGCCATATTGCCTTGTATTACTACTTTACTACCCAAAAGGTTGTCAGTCTATTGTTATGAGGCTGTATACGATGCGCGTTGAACTAGCGCCAAACTTTTTACCGAAACTTTGATATTAAGAGCACTATTAACGTTCATTTGTGTTGCATTTTGACCTATTATCCAAGTGATTTACTTTTCCATTATTATTTAATCACCCTATCATCCAATTTTTAAGATGAAATTACGGTGTTTACAAAACCAACCAAACCGAAAGTGAAACTGGATGCATTACGTTTCGCGATGTAAACATTAAATATTTGTTCAGTTTGAGGAAGCGAATCGATAATAGACGTTGGAATATGTATGCAATACAGACTATATTGCCGATTGTAGTACTGGCTAAAAAATACCCTTAATGACAGGTTATGTATAGAACGTTAATCAAATAGTGACCATAAATCACTACAAATGTCTGGGTTGTTCATTAACCCATTTATGCCCAGTGGACTCTCCCATCCTTCTAAATTGGATCAATTTATTACCAAAAGTAGGGGTGTCTGGTATATTTATTTCTATATTTAGAATATTTCTTACAGAAATTTCTTTAAGCAAACAGCGCAGACCCAGATGAGACGCCGCATGATGCGTCGTCTCATCTGGGTCTACGCTGTTTGCAATGTCCTTTTTTTCAGGACGCTAGGCATGAATGGGTTAATATAATTAATGCACGTTTCTGATCTAATTGCCTGTATCTAGTTGTAATTACCATGATATTGATAAAATTAAAACGTTTTTTGCATAAATTAACATTACATGTTTTATTTTTATCATTTAGGGAATATATAATTGTATCATTATCATCATTAAATATTCTGAAAATGATCTAAATTATCATGATTACTTTAAAGTAGAATTTTTAAATTTTACTCATTATTTTTAATGAATTTGCACATTTGCTTGATTCAAAATAAAATGTATTAATAAGGGTTTCAGTTGTTAGTTTTAACCCATTTTTAGTTCGATTAAATTTAAAGTACTAACTACGTACATGTATGTGAAATGCTCTTGAGTTCGTTTCCTGTGCCTAGAACCAGTACTTGGGTGTCTCTTGGAGATTTCTTAAGAATGCTCCCACACTGGGGATCAAACCAGTGACCTCCAAATCATTAGGTGGACACCACATCCATTACACATCAGCGACCTTTAATTAGTAAATTACTTTAGTATTGCAGCATTATATAATGTAATGTTGCTACATATTTTTGGAAAATGATTAATGTGCAGTACTAAATAAATCTAAATGCATACAATTTTAATTGTGTATATTGTGTGATTATTAGTTACAAATTCCCTTTTTACAGGTATACTGGTTTATGAAAGACTGATAAACATAAAATTGACAACTCATCTCCCCAACGATACTTTGTGTTGCTCATTCTCAGAACAAACCCATAGTCAGTGAGAAAACTACAGTGTAAAAAGACCACTTGATTGTGACAATTATGGCTGACCAAGCAAATGTTATCATTTAAAATAAAGAAAACTTCCAGTTCAATATACATTTTATACCAATTATGACATTGGCCAACACAGAAAATAATTATAAGGTTGATTTTCCCAAAATTGACTGTTACAATTGGATACTGTTTTAAGCTTCACTTTACTTTGTCTGAAAATAAAAGTCCTAAATGATGTAATAGAAACATACATATTTAATTTTTAGTTTTACAAGGATATATATATACATACATATATTATAATATCTTTTTATCGATGGTCAATCAATTTAAGTTTAACTAATATATACATACACATTTTATACATGTGTATGCTTTGATTTTTTTCTATTGAAGCCAAATTAATATCCCATTAGAAAGATAAAATAATATCACAGCAGTATTCCTATTTTGTCTGCAAGTACTGCAGAAATCATGGATTATTATTTTACCGAGTCAGCCTTAATCTTTATATTATAATTGTAAAAACAGATTAAGATGTGCATTATACAATTGAGGATGCATCAAAATTAAAAAATGGTACATGTATAAATTAATAAAGAATCAATAACAATCAGAAACTGTGCATTTTTTCAGTATTGTGTGAAATGATTTGAAGTAATGATGTGTTTTTGAAATATGATTTATGTGAATTTGAATAAATATATAAAATTTAGTGATTTTCTCAGACAAAAACTGTTAATTACATACTAAAGTATTCAGAATGTATTATTGTAATATTCATTCGAATTTTTTAGTACAAAAAGCACTTTTCCCTGGCATTTGTATTTATAGTAATTGCATATTTTATAATTCTGACACCATTTATAAACTGTGTTCATGCAAGCATGAACACGGTTTCAATTTTTGAGTATTTAAACAAGAGGGCCATGATGGCCCTGTATCACTCCACTGCTGAAAAAAGGCTGAAACAAATTTCTCTGCATGTGCAAATACTTAAATATAGGCCCTATTTAAGCACATGTACACTTTTGTGACCTTCTGGGCTGGGTCAAATTTAACCCCAGGGGCATAATTTGAGAAAACTTTGTAGAGGACTACTATATCTCACTACATACAAAATGTGGTAGCCCTAGGTCCTAGAGTAAAGGACAAGAATATTTTTCACAAAATAAGCAAGATATAAGCGTATATAATGTTCAATTTTGTGACATGCGGGTCAGGATCAAATTTGATCCAAAGGGCATAATTTGAACAAACTTGGTAGAGGACAATAAGATGTTACTGCATACCAAATTTGGTAGCCATAGTCCAAATGGTTTTTGACAAGAAGATTTTTAAAGATTTCACAAAATAGGCACTTTAAAAGCGTTTATTCAATTTTGTGACCCCCCGGGGCAGGGTCAAAGTTGACCCTAGAGGCATTATTTGAACAAATTTGGTAGAGGTTTATTAGATGTCACTACATACCAAATTTGGTAGCCCTAGGCCCAATGGTTATGGACAACAAGATTTTTAAAGTTTTCACAAAATAGGCCCCATATAAGCGTATGTTTAGTTTTGTGACCCCGGGCAGGGTCAAATTTGACCCAAGGGGCATAATTTGAACAAACTTGGTAGAGAACTATAACTTGTCACTACATACCAAATTTGGTAGCCCTATGCCTTATGGTTAAGGACAAGAAGAGTTTTAAAATTTTCACAAAATAGGCATTATATAAGCATATAATTGATTTTGTGGCCCCCGGGGCAGGGTCAAATTTGACCCCTGGGGCATAGTTTGAACAAACTAAGTAGAGGACTATACAATGTCACTACATACCAAATTGTGTAGCCCTAGGCCTAATAGTTATGGATAAGATTTTTTTTAAGTTATCACAAAATAGGCATTATATAAGCATATGTTCAATTTTGTGACCCTTGGGGCAGGGTCAAATTTGACCCTAGGGATTACATTTGAACAAATTTGGTAGAGGACTATTAGATGTCACTATATACCAAATTTGATAGCCCTAGGCCGGAGTGTTATTGACAAGAATTTTTTTGAAATTTTCACAAAATAGGCCTTATATAAGCATATGTTCAATTTTGTGACCCTCGGGGCAGGGTCAAACTTGACCCCAGGGGCATAATTTGAATAAACTTGGTAGAGGACTATAAGATGCCACTACATACCAAATTTGGTAGCCCTAGGCCCAATGGTTATGGACGAGAAGATTTGTAAAGTTTTCACAAAATATACCCTTTATAAGCATATGTTCAATTTTGTGACCCCCGGGGCAGGGTCAAATTTGACCCCAGGGGTATAATTTGAACAAATTTGGTAGAGGACTATTAGATGTCTCTACATACCAAATTTGATAGCCCTAGGCCCAATGGTTATGGACGGGAGATTTTGAAAGTTTTCACAAAATAGGCCTTATTTAAGCAAATTTTCAATTTTGTGACCCCCAGGGCAGAGTCAAATTTGACCCCAGGGGCATAATTTGAACAAATTTGAAAGAGGTACACCCCAGGAACATTCCTAAGAAATTTCATCAGAATAGGACCAGTAGTTTAGGAGAAGATGTTTAAAGGAAAAGTTTATGCATGGATGCACGATGAACACAGGACCTTTGGGCATTTGAGCTAAAAATCAAATTAAACATTTAGTTTTGATTTAAAATCAGTTTTTATATGCAAGTGTCTATTTCACTTATAAATTAAAACAGCATATTATTCATTATTGAAAAGATTATTCCAAGCTTGATGTCAACTTTGCATAGTGTAGTTAATTGAACATTGTTTTGAACTGTATGGGCAGCTATATTTTTTAATTAATGTATGTTGTATTATACAAAATGCATTATTTCTACCACAAGTAGACCATATAAGGCCTAATGCTACTAAATAGGCACTGGTATGAATTTGACACTGTTTTTGATGCTCATACAAAACTTTAATTATTACTACACTTTAGTATATTAAATATTTTCAAGTTTTTGTTCAACATTCTTTGCAAAAGAAAAGAGTGTCTTAATGCATTTGAAAATATACTTAAAACAAACTAAAATGCATTTTAACATACCTTTTCCCTGGTAAAGTGTATTTGGGATGATAAAAAATACACTTGAAGAGTATTAATGCTGGAAAAATGCAGAAAAAAATACATTTGTTTCTGTTAGAAGTGTGTCTTGTCTGCATTTTTAAGTGTATTAAATGCACATCAAATGCAGATAAATACAATGCCAATACTGTTACATGTATTGTAATGGACATAAAATGCACTTGTTCTTGTAATTAAATGCTTTAGTGAATTGAAATAACCTTTTATAATGTTTTAACAATTAATAATACCTTTTTATATAAATTTTCTTTTGAAATGTGACACTTAATTGATTTTTGCACCACTAGTAAGAGATATAATTTGTGCTCATAATGCTTTATCATTACACTACATAATATCATTTGTTGTATGAAAATTACCCGTAAAATTCATGTGAAAGCTCAAGAGATCAATAGCTATACCCTGCTCCTTTTTACATGACTTGATGGTATTTAGTCCCCAATTCTACATGGCTAAGGGAAAATTAATGTGCAGATTTGACAAATAAGTCTTAACAGGGATCCAATAGGCAGACTTTCATATTACTTGTATTTAATTTAAATCATGATCTGAATTGCTCTTTGGCAAATCTGTGTTGGTCACAGTATTCAACTGAATTTTGTTCACTTTGTAGTGATTATATTTTCTATATTTATCAGACAACATCTTTCTTCAAAAGTTAAACATGATTGCTTGGTTAATTTAGAAACAAGATCAATGCATCATAACATAAAATGAAAAAATGTGTAATAGTAAAAATGACAGCAAAAAAGCACTAGATTATCTGCCTTAAATCTGAGACCATATGTTGATGTATTGGAATTTCTCATAAATAATGTGCTCCATAGTTGTATAATTGTATAGTCGTATGCATGAGTGGTGTCAATGTCACAATACCAATTAAAGCCTATAATTTACTAAAACAATTTGAAGTTTGATGTGAGTTTTTTTCAAGATCTGTTATATATAATTATATATACATGTATATATATATATATTGTTGAAAAGTTAACTTGCAATAAGTTTACTGTAATTAAGTGACAAATAGTTTTACTGATTTGGTTGGATGCATATATGCAGATATATCATGGTTTGTGCAGAGGACAGTAGCAAAAACAAGAGCTGTCTCCGTAGGATGACATACGCCCCCGATAAACGCTTTAATAGAAGTTATGAGCATTTTTCAAAACCTAAAAGCCGACCCTAAGTTCAAGGTCAAAGGGGTCAAAATTTGTGTGTGTATGGGAAGGCCTTGTCCATATACACATCCAAATATGAATGTTACATCTGAAGCGACATAGAAGTTATGAGCATTTTTTCGAAACCTAAATGCAAAGTGTGACGGATAGACAGACGGACAGTGCGATCACTATATGCCCTCCTTTGGGGGCATAAAAATGTTTCACATTGTTTTGGTAAATTAGTAATGTAGTTAAAAGAACAGAATCATCAATTATAAAGTTATTGATTATAAAGTGTTGCTGGCATATTTGATGCATTCATCTAGCTATAAGAAGGTCCCTGTTTTATCCCCACTGGCACGAGTGAGGGTTCTCAAAATCTTTAAACAATATGAATAACTACATATAGGGTCGAGAGCCTTGTTGATATGGGGGCTAAACACCTGAAATCAAAGCGACCCAGGTTAAAGGCCGAGGCCAAATAAATAAACCAGAGGCCGCATGAGCCTGCTATACTCTGAACAAGTATTGTTTCTTCTCAGAAAACTGGCTTAAGTGTCTTACTAAGCTTTAGACTTTGAGTTTCAGTGCAATCAATCTAAAATAAATTTGTCAAATTACATAGATCTAATAATTTGTAAAAAATAAACATTCTGCACAAATTCAATTATTTACTTTACCTGTGTGCATGAATCATTTCAGTCTTGATGGTTAGTGAACTATGTCAAAAGCACCATATCTATGAAACACTTGTATTTTGAATAGTGCAATGTTCCACAGAAATGATGCTGATGATAATTCTACACGATGATGAATTATTAGATATATTTCTAAATTCCATTTCCACCAACAATTCGGTTATTCCACTACCAGTTCACATGCTTCATACACAGTTGAAAATAACACTATTTCACTCAACAACCGTGACACATGTACTCAATTTTTCAACTTTTCGCAATTAAACTTGTCTTCTACTGTTATTGTTGTTGTTGTACTTTTGAAAGTAGTTCGAAAGATGGCGACCATTAACCCAGAGATTGATTTATGAAATAAATCGTCTGCTGATCCAGAGTGTATGGTCACCTTATTTTTGTGATCTTCATTACTACTCTGATATATCTTTGCTGGAAACTCTATCTGATTTGCGGTGTTGTTAATGTATTACGTTGTACGCAGAATAACAAAAGTAAGATTTCTATTAAACATTTGGAGTAAGTTGATAAGATTGTTTTGAATAGATATATGTCCTATTGTCTCAGTTTTAGACCAGGCTTTTATCGCAATATTGTTGGAACTATAAAATTGAAATTAATCTGAGCAGTGCTCTGCGAAATGGGGGTTTAATGCATAGGCATAAAGTGTCGTCCCAAATTATCTTGTGCCGTCCGCGCTTAACTTCCTGTAATTTTTGCATTACCGCGCTAAGAAGTGCTTTGCACAGTCACGGATGTGTTTGATTATTTCCCGTGAAGTCTGTTTTTTCCCTTATGGTCGGGTGTGACATTGTCGGACGACCACTGTCACACTCCATACTGTTTTTTTTTTTTTGATTGGCCGGAAGTGGTATTTCCCGGAGTTGTTCTTATAAACAATATTTGCAGGTCTTTTGAATTTTTTATGTGACCATGCTTGACGGCAACTGTCATGATGCATCAATTTCATTTTTGAATGGCCGGAGTTGTTTCCCGTTGTACCGGTACACTTTATTTCGTTTTTTATTTCTGTAAAGATATTGTTTCTCAGTGTGATATCCACGTTCTAATACATCATTGACTTTAATGTTTTTATTAACTAATGTGATGGAATTTTCTTATGCAAGAAACAATATTGGTTACTAACCGCTAAAATGCAGCGGTCTGTATGTACCCCGCTATGCGCTGGCACTCTTGTGACTGCGGGAGGGATATCATGGTCCCATTTGAGTCTCTGTCTCTTCTGCCTTGGGTGCGACCGTACGGCGGCGGCCCAAGAGGAGAAAAGTGGGAGGAGTGTAGTGGGTACAATAGTTTTTGTTTTATTTTAGTTGTCTTTCCCTCCAGATAATGTCAATGAGGTGAATTTGTAACATTTAAAGCAATTATAGGTATTATACTTGGACAAAAATAAGATTATTTTTATTCTTATACTTTTAACCTTTTTGCCACTTAGATATGTATTTTAACGCATTTGTAGTCCCTTCGTTAAACTTCTTGTGATTTTATTAAATAACAAGCAGGATTTTTATTGAAATTATGCAGTTCCATGTGGGAGCGAGGGCCTTCTCATGTGTGCTGAAAGGCGGATGAATTTGTCGGCATTTATTTGTATTGTTAAAGTTAGTGTAAATATGTTGTAAGGTGGGTACTCCTGTCCATTAACTGTGTGGACAAGAAAGGGGCAGGAGTTACAGGACCTCGTCTGGAAAATGAGTTTTTTTTGTCAGGGCATTTAAGTTCATATTAATAACTTTAAGCTTATTTGCACTAAGTCATATGATAAAAATATAATTAAAAAGGGGGTACTGACGTTCAATGGAGATGCATTAACTTTAGTTGTGGTCTATTGCAGGCGTTGCGCAAACAGACAGGTCGGACGAAAGCCGGCCGGCATGCAGACCTAACTTTGAGGTGTAAGGTCAAGGTGCTTACGCAAGGGGCACTATTACTTCATCGGTTGCGCCGGTACGATTCCTTCGCTGTGTGGCGTCGTCCCAAAAGGACAAAAGTGGGAGGAGTGTTGTGCCGGTGCCCGGTCTACAAAATGCGCACATGCCTCGTGATTGGGAACCAGCGAAAAATCGGGATAGTGCATGCTGGGTAGCACGAGATAGTACGGACTCTTGTGCACGGGTGATTGATGCGAGTGGACGTGTTTTCCCTAGCTGAGTATTGCTAGGAGTAATTGTGAGCCTGTGATTGCTTATGTAAGCCTGTAGCTGTGTGTGAACACATATTTCTCTGGAAGGCCATTCCCAGAAGGAATAAGTTCCATTCTGTGACGTGCAACCGACGAGCCGACGAGTTCCCTCGAAGACGACGAGGACGATTGGTGCCATCCTGACGAGCATTCCAGTCGATGCCAACGTGAGTATCTTATTTAGTGTATTTGCAAGTAATTACTGTTGTTGTTGTAAACGAACCGAAAGATAACAAGATTAAAAACACAACACTATATTGGGACGAACTTTGTTCCAGTATTTGTATGTACTTTGCATTGCAAGATAATGAAAATCAATCCATAAATGGCAGGATATATTTGATGGTTAGTTACTTTTCTACCATATAGCAATTCATACAGTACATTGTGATATTTACAACACTTTGGTTATACAGCTTGCAGCAAAATGGCAGTTCGCGAGTATCGTGAGCAAATGGACATTGCACAGTTGACGAATGATGATCTGTACAAGAGATATCGTGTCAACCATGCCACATTGGCATATATAATTGCCCAGCTGGATGCTGCCTCAGCACCGAATACTGACAGGAGCCAAAGCCTATCTACTGGCTACAAGGTCTTGATCACACTGAGGTACCTGGCTACCGGTGTGATACAGCTCAACACCGGTGATCTGCACTCTGTAGCTCAATCAAGTGTTTCGAGAGCAGTCTCTCAAACACTTGATGCACTGAGCTCCCAAAATGTTGTGACGAGACACATTAGATTCCCAACAACCATCGAGTCATTACACAGAAATAAACAAGGATTTTTTCATATTGCTAGGTACTCCACTTCATAAGATATATATTGTTTCCATTTCTGATAATGAAAATACTTGATTTATCCTAATATAAAATAGGAATATCATATAATTGTGTTAAATTGTGCCCTTGCAACAGGTATTTGTTCAATTTATTAACAACTGCATTTTCTGCATGCATGCTGTTTTAATTAGATTCGCAAACGTGATCGGTGTCATAGATGGGACTCATGTACAGATCCAGGCACCATCTATTGATGAACCCATGTACGTGAACAGAATGGGTTACCATTCCATCAACACACAGGTAATGTTTCTTAAAATTATGAAATATCTCACAAAGTGAATCGTATGTTGTGAACCATTGTGTTTTTAACAGATTGTGTATTCCCCATATGAAAAGACATCGTGCATTGGGATAAAACTCTTTTATTGTTTGACTTTCTTTTTGCACACACTGCCATTTAATTGTATTATTGTTGATTTTAACCCTTATATTGTTTGACTTTCTTTATGCACACAGTGTCATTTAATTGTAGTAGTGTTGATTTTATAAGGCTGTTTTCTGAGAAAACTCGAGCTATTGTCATAGCCAGCTCGCCGTCCGCCGTCCATCCTAGGAGTCGTGCTAAAACCTTAATATTGGCTCTAAAATCCCCCTACAACTTTGAAACTTCATATGTAGATGCACCTTGATGAGTTGTACACACCACACTCATTTTGGGTCACTAGGTCAAAGGTCAAGGTCTCTGTGATCTCTTAAAAAAATAAAAATTTCTGACAAGCTTTCGCAGCCAAGCGTGGCACCCGTTATGCGGTGCTCTTGTCTACATTATAGCTGCTTGTGTCGAGTGCGATACTTAAAAGTCATTTACTACCTTATTAACACCCATCTGAAACGGATGGATGTTATTTGGCAGTTTCCGTCAAAAAAATTTAAGAGCTGTTTCACAGTAATTGAAGTTTGGATTTTCATGAGTTTTGTCCCCTTAATTTATTTTGTCTCTCCAAAGCTCTGTCTCATTCACCTCATATAAATTCTATGAATGTGCTTGTTTTAGATTGTATTTGATCATAATGATATGATAATGGACGTTGTCGCCAGATGGCCAGGAAATACCCACGATAGCAGAATTCTTAGAGGAAGTGGGCTGTGGCAAGTTTTCGAAAGAAACCTGTTTCCACAGAATGACCATTTTCTTCTGGGTGATAGTGGGTATCCCTGCAAACGCTGGCTGTTGACGCCTTATGTAAGACCAGCTAATAACGCTCAGGAAGCGTGTAACAGGTCAGTGTAAAAAGATAAATGGAACAGAACATAATATTTTATTTTGACTTAAGCAGGCAGCTCATCGCCAAAAGCATACATATGCAATAATAGCATGCATTATAATTATACATGTATACAAAACATACATCTTTTCGAGGAGAGATCAATTTGAAATAGGTATGACATACAACATGTTTTAGCGAGAATGTCACATGGATGAGGTTAATTCATAGTGACTACATAATGTAAAACGAAGTTGAAATGTTGCAAATATAACATTATTCTTATCAGTTATCGTATTGTCTTTGTGAAAGATATATGATAAATACTACACATATAAGCCATAAACAAAGTGATATTCATCGTCGATGTTTTAGAATAAAGTACCATGTTTTACAGTATATAATATCAACAAGTATTTCACGATCCTGTCATATCTGTCTAAATACAAGGGAAATCGACCAACTTCGGCATATAGCGATAATGAGTCTTTTAACATTCAATCTTCTTTTACAAAATTTACGATGGACGTGCTCAATGTTTTCCGCTTGCAAAAATCCCCAAACCTCACTGTTAAGTTTAAAATCGATGATACATACGCATTAAATAAATGTTAAATGAATAATGGAAATCGTGTACTGTTTAAATAATGAAATGAATAATGGAAATAGTGTTATGTTTAAATAATGTTATTAACATACACATTTTTATAAATCTGTTATTTATAATTGAATCATAAAGCGATAACATAAAAAAATGTTATTTTAAAAATTAATTGAAAAACTAACGAAGAAACACTAACTAATGGGGCATTTTACAATTTTAGCTGAATCTCATAAAATTTTATCTGCATCTCTAGTTTCCTCTTCTTTAAGGCTCTCATTTCAGGGTCATTACAACAGCAACAGTGCGCTTGATTTGGGCTGAAAAAAGTTAATGCATACCTTATTCATGTAATGCTTTAAATCTCAAGACATTTCGATTTAAATATTTAATTTCCAATCAAAGTTGTTTGTTTACACATGGAATTTTCTTATGAGTAACAATATTTTGTAATGATTTACTGACAGGAATGTGTAATGTAAAGTGTATTGTGTAATGACTTTAATAGATATTAAAAATGAAAAAAAATGGTCATGTGGACGGATTATACAATCAGAGTGCAGCAGCATTCAATTGAAAGTGACAGAAGTTGTAATTATAATAATTTAATAAATAATTTAATAAATAGTTTAATAAATAGTGATCATTGCTCATGGCTTGAAAACATAAATCGCTTATTAAGGTTATAATAATACCTTGGCAATTTACTGGTTGTTGTTGTTGAACATGATTGGACTCTGAAAAATAAAAGTTCTGTCCATAGATTTTGCAACACAATTTTGATAGTTACCCAATATGTTTTAAATTAACTGTATAAACTGTGTAAAGGTGTCATTTTATAATGAAATTGCTTAAAATAAATAAAAACAGTGCGCTTTAATACAATTATGTACATGAATCACTGATGCAAACTGTAATGATAATTTTAATGCATTGATTAACTGTTTATATGTCATTTACCTCCTTTAAAACACTGACATGATCCGCTTTATGCAAAATGTTTTACGTCCATGTATCACAATTGTATCATACCTTTGGGAAGGTGCCACTGGCACAAGATCCGTTACATCAAAGATTGGATAATCCAAGACTGATGTTCTGAAGCAACAATAAAATAAAATATGCATTGAATGGTAGATGGGAATTTGTATTGATAAGAAAAAAATGCACTGACGCGAAAATTTTGCAGTATTAGTACATATTTTGACGATGCTGGAGCAGCATCGTCCAAGGTATCATAACCATCCAACAATTTTCACAATGGCGACCTATGTAAAAGACCGAGCGAGTTTGATTGAGATAACTCGATTTTTCAGTAACTTCCCTTTTGCATTCGCCACTGCGTATGAGATTGCTCGTCATTGATAACATTCTCCTAGCAGAGTTGTCGTTCGTGTTTCAACATTCAACAATGGCTGCCCCCATGAGAGTCTCGATTCAAAACTTTCTTACTGCATAAATTGGCTTGTTTCGCTATTTAGAAGCTGTCATTTAGGATATATGAATTATTTATTCACTAAATCTCCGCTTATGACAACAATAGTTGGAATTCGAAGGATATATACTCGATGTGAATGAAGGACTTTCTGGACCGTAACAGCTTGACACGGCAAAACTGGCATTCTGGTATTTTGAGTTATCAATATAAGTCACATTGTGCTTTATAAATTGTATTCGAGCATTTTGCGACTTATTGAATGACTATGATACCCGATATCAACATTTCATCGGGGATTTGCAGATCACCCAGCTGTCCTGAAATTCAACATTGATTTCCAACTATTTACTGGTTTGTACACTCTCTTAGTGTTAGTACTTTTTATCATTTTAAAGTTAAATGAACTGTGTCACAGTAAAAGAGACATTAAGGCGATTGTGGCCAGTTTGGATCTAGATCAGCCTGCAGTCGCTTGAAAGCTGTTTGCTTAAAAGCGTTTTTCTGACAATAACAAATAATTTAATTGGATACTGATTTGACTACGCTTTTTCCTGTGACCTGGCTCAAATAATAGAATTGTCATTAATCAAAGTATACTTACATGTATCCCGGGTACGGTAAATATACTAAAATGTACCCGGGAAATTTAACCCTAAATCAGTCGTTGTCGACTATTTTTTTTGTAATAATTATATATACACATTTATGTCAATTTTCTGTAGAATGGCCTCTATATTATCGGAACACATACTCAAAAAGCATGTTGATGCAGTGTGTTTTGAAGAGAAGTGTGTTTAAGATAATCGGTTGCGCGTTTTACGACATCGGATTTTGGGCGCGAATATAACTCGGGTACAGTCTAATATGGACCGAGTACAATTACGTTTATTTACCGTACCTGGGGTTCATGTAAGTATACTTAAGAGTACCCGGGGTACATGTAAGTAGTACCAGAGCCGACAATTACCAATTGGGCTACATACTCCCTCATGAACCGACTCAAAAAACCGAGTCGGCAATATTTGACTTAATTTTTGGTTTGGTTGCTCTCGAGGGATCGAAAATTTCAGAATCTTCCTAAAAGCCCTACGGGTTTGATCCCCAGAAGCGACATTGAAAACTAGCATACTTTGTTATCTAAAAGGCTGCTAAACCTGATATACAATGATAATGTGAATTTTCTCTCACATGATGTTCATCAGTCATATTACATAAAAACTTACAGCAGTAGTAAACAACTGGACAATAATTAATGAACGCATCTTTCATTTGTCTTTGACACTTTGATTTTGACATGGCCTAGATTTAAATATGTGACTGGACTTTACCAGCACTCTTGTAACAGAGCTAAAGTTTAAATGTACCATTGAAGATCACCTAAATCAAGATTTGCTACTATAGACGTGTGGAAAGTTTTAAGGGTGTGACAAGTAAGCAAAAATTGGTCATTACCCAGAGGCCACAACTGATCTATGACTGTATTAAAACAAGAAAAATCAGTGCCTCATTTAGATTTCCTTAGATAGTTCAATAAAAACTAATTTCATAAGCCTGGTAACAGTTTAACGGTAATGCTACCAATGTGTCAAACCAGGGCCTTGAATTTGAAATCTAGGACATGCATGGTATTTTTTTTTCATAAAATCAGGACACAAAATTGTATTTTAAGTCCTTAATTGACCTGGCTATAGTTCTCAGATTATTATAAGCTCAATCAGTATATTTATATCATTATTTATGCTTTGTGTATTGTAAACATATACACAATCATGCAGTTACATGATAGCAATAAATAATATCAAAGCTACCCATACTATAAAGACAAAGCCTATGGTCAAAATGTGAACACGCCTTCTCGCGCCAGCAAAAACAACACGTTGACAGGTTGTCATTTTTGACAGTTCTACTTTCACTTTCATTTTGTGATATCAGACTATTAACAATTATGTGGATGAGAAAAATATCGCCATTGCTTTTTATGCCCCCGGTAGGGTGGTCTATATCAGTTGAACTGTCAGTCAGTCAGTCAGTCAGTCAGTGTGTCAGTCTGTCCGTCCGTCCGAAAACTTTAATGGCCATAACTTTTTTAATATTGAACATAGCAACTTGATATTTGGCATACATGTGCATCTCATGGAGCTGCACATTATCAGTTGTGAAAGGTGAAGGTGAAGGTCATCCTTCAAGGTCAAATGTCAAATATAAAGCGTCTGTATGTCTGTCCGAAAACTTTAACATTGGCCATATCTTTTTCAATATTGGCGTGCATGCGTATCTCATGGAGCTGCACATATTGATTGGTGAAAGGTCAAGGTCATCCGTCAAGGACAAAGGTCAAATTTTGCAATATTGAAGATAGCAACTCCATATTCGGCATGCATGTGTATGTTATGGAGCTGCACATTTTGAGTGGTGAAAGGTCAAGGTCATCCTTCAAGGTCAAAGGTAAAATATATGGCTTCAAAGCTGCGCAGCAGGGGGCATTATGTTCTACAAACACAGCTCTTGTTTAATATATTTTCTGCACATTTCTTTAAAAAACTTACATCAATACACGATTTTCTTCGTTAATTCAATCATTCCTGACAGACTTGTGTACATATTTCGCTTACATTTTGACGCGCGTAGGTAGGACCGCATTACCGCTTCCGAAATGTGTATTCATACTATTGCCTTCGAGGAACTTATCTGATGTTTGACGGAAAGGGCCGAAAATGTGCGAGTGTGGGTCAAGTTCCCCAAAGGTACTACTTTCCCGTTCCCCCAATTTTTTTTCCGTACCTTAAATTTTTCGTACCCAATTGTTTTTCGTACCCTATTTTTTTTCGTACCCATTTTTTTTTCATTCCCAATTTTTTTTTCGTACCCAAACATTTTTCGGTCACAATTTTTTTGTTCCCAAATATTTTTTCGTACCCAAATTTGTTTTCATACCCAATTTTTTTTTTCGTACCAACATACACAATTGTGGTGATTGTGGTGATGTAGATAAACTTAACTTGATGCTTTAAATCCATCCTCTCAAAAGCATCGTCACACCAGTACTGTCAGTACTTTGATTTACATTGTTGGTAAATAGTTTATACTTAATTAACATGGGCAGTAAATAAACTATTTACTAGCAAATACATAGGAACAACTTATGTATGGATTAGACTAAGCTATTTAATTGGATGTGATTTGCATGTATTGGATGTGAATTGTGTGTTTTATGTAAACATGACTTAAATAGAAAACTGTTTGTTCCCATTACCCCAAATGAATCTGGTTTGTCATGCCTTAAAGTGATAACATCTGAAACATTAATTTTACACAAACAGAAGAAGAAATATTCACCTTTCTTCAGTGTCACATTGGTCAAACTGTTGTGGACTGAAACATTAAAAACACAGAAAAAACAAGCAATAAGACAATATTAGTTTAAAAGGGGATATCAATGGGTTGTTCTGCATTAAATTTGCAGAATTAAAATTTTATACTAAAATTTTTAATTAAATGCTTGCTTAAAAATATGCCACTTTTTTTTAAATATTCTGTAATTGATTTATTTAAATAATAATAGAATTGTGTTCACTGGTGCAGTAAATAGTATTTATCTTCTGTCTTGTGAGTTTTTACCCCATGTTAGTAATTACATTATTTCGGGGTATATCTTTTTTTGTAAATGATTACATCTATTTAGTATTGTACTTTTTTCTGTAAAAACTTGACCATTCATACACTGAATCAAAAATAATCATCAGTACATTCAGCATTTTTCCTCTTCCATATTGATCCATATATTGAGTCTATAAAGTTAGGGAAGTAACTTATTATGCCCCCCCTTCGAAGAAGAGGGGGTATATTGCTTTGCACATGTCGGTCGGTCGGTCGGTCTGTCGGTCGGTCCGTTCACCAGGTGGTTTCCGGATGATAACTCAAGAACGCTTGGGACTAGGATCATGAAACTTCATAGGTACATTGATCATGACTTGCAGATGACCCCTATTGATTTTGAGGTCACTAGGTCAAAGGTCAAGGTCACGGTGACCCGAAATAGTAAAATGGTTTCCGGATGATAACTCAAGAACGCATACGCCTAGGATCATTAAACGTCATGGGTAGATTGATCATAACTTGCAGATGACCCCCTATTGATTTTGAGGTTACTAGGTCAAAGGTCAAGGTCACGGTGACCCGAAATAGTAAAATGGTTTCCGGATGATAACTAAAGAACGCATACGCCTAGGATCATGAAACTTCATGGGTAGATTGAACATGACTCGCAGATGACCCCTATTGATTTTGAGGTCACTAGGTCAAAGGCCAAGGTCACGGTGACCCGAAATAGTAAAATGGTTTTCGGATGATAGCTCAAAAACGCATACGCCTAAGATCATGAAATTTCATAGGTAGATTGATCATGACTCGCAGATGACCCCTATTGATTTTGAGGTCACAAGGTCAAAGGTCAAGGTCACGGCCGGTGACCCGAAATAGTAAAATGATTTTCGGATGATAACTCAAGAACGCTTTTGCCTAGGATCATGACACTTGATAGGTACATTGATCGTGACTCGCAGATGACCCCTATTGATTTTCAGGTCACTAGATCAAAGGTCAAGGTCACAGTGACAAAAATCGTATTCACACAATGGTTGCCACTACAACGGACAGCCCATATGGGGGGCATGCATGTTTTACAAACAGCTCTTGTTTTGAATTATACTTTTTTGTGAATCTTAGAGCATAAGTGAGGCCAGTGTTGAGTCATATGCTGCTCCTGCTGCCCCAACAACTGCCGCACTCTGCCTCCCAATCACATCAATTACTGCCTCTGTGAGGACACACAATGCTCTGCCTATCGGACCTCGCCCTGTTTTAGCATATTTGGTTAAACATAAGGCCTAAAAAAGGTCGCTGTTTCTACTAACCGTGCCGACTAAACTTTTTTTGCGATTTGAAAAAGTCATGTTTACATGAAAAATTCATTCATTGTTATTATCAAATTTTTTAAACTGCATTGTTTTATCAAAATAAAGATTGTTGCATCTCATAATTATGTAGAAACAATGTTGTATATACATTTGGAAGACTTTGGTCATTGAAATTACCATTTTAAAGTGTAAAATAACGTGGAAAGATTAAAGTTTCAAAAGTTATGGCGACCTACCTACCTAAGTTTTTGTCGATGTTAATGGAAACACACACCTATTTTATTACTTAGTGCATTCCTTTATATAAAAAACACCTTTATCAGGCGAAATGAAATAATTTCGTGCTATTAACAGGTCTTTGAGATTAAAATAATATCGTCAGTCTATTTGTGCATATGAACACTTAAAATAGCTTAAAACTATTTCTTACATGAGAAAATTACAATTTATTCCTGTTACCTGTAAAAATGTCAATTTTCAAAATTATAATTTTTTATTTAATACTCGTGAAAATATTATTTTCTATGATCACTCGTGAATTAAAATCGATAATCCACCAAAGCCAACAAATATCCTTTATAGATTCAACAACAAAGTTCATTCCGACAATTGTTTAAAATGGTAAACAATTAGTTTAATATCTTAGGTACCTGTCAAAGAATTTCTCTTTGATAATCCATATATAGATTTCTGTGATCTCTTTGAAGACTCTCCCATTTTTTCTCCAAAATGGATTGCTCCCTTCTGAACTGGGCTCTGGCATTGAAATTTTCGGCAACTGACACCCACAGTGTATTCTTGGTTGCTTTGCTGATTCCTGATATCATACATACACTTGGAGACACTTCTAACGCATCACTTTTCAATCTTGAATATCTCAGTAACGAGTAAAGATATTGATTTAAAATTGTACATACGATCATTTGACTACGTTCTATGCAAGCTCACGATAAAATCATTCATTCGTGACGATTGGACGCATTAGCACGTGGGGTAGGTGTGGTTCTATATTTTTGCACGTGAAAATGTTGAAACGCGATTTAATTCCAGTTTTATTTCAATTTAATTATTTTAGGTGGGTTCTTACATAAGGAAAACATAAAATTAATTTACAAAACAATATAGCTCGTATGAATATTCAGGAGCGCAATCGCGCACTTTACATTTTACAGGCTACCTTTCCCACTTGCTAAAGCGTCCGATCGTCACGGATGAATGATTTTATTGTTAGCTTGCACATACTGTTGTCAAATGATCACATGTGCAATTTTAAATAAAAATATTCACTCATTACTGAGATATGTAAGTTTTAAAAGTGTTGCGTTAGAAAAATCACCAAGTGTAGTAAAAGGCGATATACATTTTATTCCAATTTAATTTCAATTTCATAATTATAGGTTTTACACAAGAACAACATAACATTAATTTAAGAAAAACATTATGGTTCGTATGAATATTCACGAGCGAAATTGCTCAATCGGCATGTTGCAAGCCGGTCAGTTATTTTGACGTGTAAGTTTATGCGTTTTATTTTCACATTTTTATTATTTAACGTTGTACGAGTCTGCGAATTTGACTTTTGGAGTTACGTTTTTAATTTGTTTAGTTTAACATTTTGTTGTTTTTTAATTTCAATTAAATTTTCAGGAGTTATCAGATATGTGTTGAATTATTCTTGGTCTTGGTTTCAACACAATCCGATCCGATCAAACACAATCCGATCAAAAATAAGGGAGCTATATTGATATGATTAAGTGATGCGTTAGAAGTGTCTCCAAGTGTATATTCTTTGTTTACTTACATGTACATAAAATGAATAATGCTCAAGTGACTGTAGTTTGTGAAATATATTCATTAACAATGCCCATCAAATCATGAAATGGTTATTGTGTAAGATGACAAAAAAATTGCAAGTGGAAACTGATCCTTCTTAATTGCAGAGATTATTATTCAACCTAATAGTGTGTTGGAACACTGATTTTCCAACAAGTAAAGAGCTTAAATAAGTGTTGTAGGAATATGTGTAAAAACATTTATTTTTCTTTTGTTGTTAGAAAAAATTGGACATATAAAAATATTTAAAGACAAGTAGTGAATTCTCTAGTAGCCGGCCAGCCTGGCAAATAACTTTTCAAATCTAATTTCGAAGACTGAGTGCCCGGGGCTGAGTGTTATGCAAATGATTCTCTGGTTGGTGTCTAAAGCTTGATAACAATATTTAACATTTTGATACGTACAATTGCTGAATCTAGCCGTATCCACCTTGTGGAAAGACATGTCCATATCTTTGTAGTCGGGGAAGCGTCTCTCCCATTATTTGCTTAAGAAGCAAGGAATCTTGTAGCAAAAAGTTTGGATTGCGTTTCCTTTTTTCTTCAATTTTGACAGTTTTGACAAACTGCCGTCTGCTATAAACATCCGGTTTCGCTTCAGTGCTTATTTAAGATCCACCAAAACCCCAAACGCCGACAGTGGATATTACAATAAAACATGGCATTGAATGCTGCTTGAATTCACAAGCATTGTAGGGCGGCATTGTTTTCCAGATAGATACGACACAAATAACAGGTACCAATAGATATTACACACATCAATCAAATAAGAATTGATACAGTATATACTATTAACAAACATATTCTATACGGATGAAGGATTCTTATTAAAAATAAGATATTTTCATAAAGTCAGTTACCATATGTATGCGTTTAAAAATTTAAATCTAATTTTTTTAAATCTATTATGGGAACTATTTTGCGTTTGCTTTATACACGATACACTACGGAGCATTAACCGAATATGTGGTGTTATATTTTTCGATAGCGCACAATATATATATATATATATATATATGAATAAATTCTTCTGAGATATGCAACGATGTCTTTCTTTGAGCGAGAATCAACATTTACCAAGTTGAAGGTGTGTGATATATTATTCAATAGCACGGAATGTGCAAAATCTAGTTGGAATTTTATGACCAGGGTGTATAGGACATATATTAGGCGTGTGATTACGTAACATATTTCATTTCTGATCATAAACATCATATGCGTTATATCTGTTTGGACTTGATTTTTTCGATAGTACATAATGTGCTATATATCTATTTTAAATTACATGATAAGGATGTATTGGCTATATATATGTGAATAAATTCTTCTGAGATATGCAACGTTGTCTTTCTTTGAGCGAGAATCAACCTTTGCCAAGTTTAAGGTGTTCGAATCAGCTATACAATGCACTTCAGAGCAGAAACAACACATGTGACATGTCTATTTGGAGACATATGTGCCGAAACAATGAATCATCCACTATCTTTTTGCGTTGTAATATAACATATATGACACCATTGTAATATAAGTCAATGATTTCTTCAAGGATGATTCTATCCTACATGATCTCAATTGTTTTACCAAGGACATCGTGCTTTTAAAAGTTCCGGCGACTACAAAATCACGCAACAGGAGAAAATCACGCAACAGGAGAAAATAACACGATACGTAGTCAAATAATGCAAAAATTCCAAAAAATATTAAAATAACATTAAACACATATTTAGTTCACCCTTGTGTCATTCCCTCTGTAAAATGAATTCGACTCAAAATGTTATAAAATGTATAATGCAAGGCAAGCATGCAGAGCGATTCATGCATAGGTCACACAAATACAAACAAATCTGATCGTGAGGATTTAATTAATCACGTTTGAGGTCGAGAAGATCTTAACCACAATTCTAATGCGAGTGTCGCAAAATATAACTATGCTCAAGGCCAACTCATTTTTTAGCAAACAATGTTTCGTATTTCAAGTGACACTATCTTAGGGACCCGGTATGTCGGTATCAAGTATCACAGAGTATACATATATAAAAAAATAATTGGGTCATGGGGACCCAGATATGAGGTTTAAGGTAAACAAAATATATATGTTATTTGTCTGTAGAAATAACTAGATATATAAAGTTTTGAGTTATATATAGGTTGTTGAAGGTAATTCGCATAAAACACGCTATTTTTCAGTTGGATACTAGCATGGGAAAGAGAAGTACCCAACAATCCGGAACAATGTTAGAGACCCAATATTTTACCCAGTATGAGTATATATATATATATATATATATATATATATATATATATATATATATATATATATATATATATATATATATATATATATATTTATATTATGGGGTTTTATACCGTCAATGTCGCGGTGAAGATGGGATAAATAGCCGTAATTCATTAAATACCTTGCTTAGAACTGGTTCCCCATTACTGTCGGAACATATATGTAACTAGTGTTTGAAGGAAGTCTCATTTACAACTGGATTTTACAATATCACGACACATAGCTGTAGCTAATGTTTTAGAGGATTTGCATGTACATATATAGTACACAATACAAATTGTGTTTCCGGTTCAGGTGTGGTATAAGGGGGAAGTCATACAATCAGTGTGGCTTCACCACTGCGTTATTTCACATACGGGTTAACGACCCGTTTGAGACTGTGTACACTTAAATTTACAGATTACGTCTTGCGCAGTTTACCTGTTTATAGGTGTGTTTTAAAGCGTGTGGGTCAGACAATAATTTGGTATTGATCAGCAGATTGAGGTAAGGCATTTTACCAATGGAAAATTAAGTTATATGCTATACTTGTATTGTGAATAAATAAAGTAAATGAGTTAAGAGGCTTTGGCGTTTGTTTTTGCGGTTTTTAATGTGTATTTCTGCGTATCTGTTTGTTGTGTAATGGAAGCTATCTTCAAATAAATATGGTTATGATTAAACGTTCAATATTGTGTTTCAACGTTAAATGTACAAAAATGATGTTTTTGCAGCATGTATAGCAAGTTCGATCTTTTAATTGTGAAAACGAAAGTGCAGACGTAAATCGAAAGTAGGAATTTCAAACCATATGCAATATATAGTAAATACTCTAAGTTTTTGGAAAACACTTTTGTTGCCAAAATAATTATTTTTCGTGACTCTTAAATTTCGGACATTCGTGTCATTAATGGCTGTAATTTTTCGGACAGTATACTTTACAATGCTATTTTAACCGATTTCGGCACTATATTTGCTTATCTTGTAACACTTCGATCATCAATTATTACAGACGCATTAAGGTCATAATACCAGGGAGACGCTGGCTGAGATCAAGGACCATATTTGCGTAATTGGGTAAATTGCCATATATGCCGGTAGAAAACAATCGCATTACCCAACATTAAGGAAGCAGTAAGGTATGTTTAGTGTTTTTACGTTTTTGTTTTGTATCATTTCAGGCAAGAGTTAGCTAAGCTAGGAAGGTGTATTTATTTCAAAGTACAAACACTATTGTGCATTAAGTTATTGATTTTATTTCTTAAAATATTTTTGGACATTTAATTTCTGTCTTAATTTTCGGACACCTTTGTTTTCTTTTGTTATCTATGGGTTATTTGCATATTTATTCGGTTTATTTCTTATAAAGCTTGCAATCACGATTCGTATGTTTAATTGTTAAAATTAAGTCATACAAATCAATTGTAAGTAGGAAAGGAGGTAAGTTAACTAACTCAGACTTGTCCTGGTCTTACTGATTAAAAGTATTACTTAATGCCAGTATCAAACGTCTGCCCGACTTGACCCTGAGTTCGGGGAGGTATGGTCATTGACTAATAAGCACACACATTTAATGAACGAGCCTGCGATAGAACTCTAGTTTTTCTAGCCAAGCATTTCTGCCTTTTTTACATACAAAATACGTAATAATAATAAAATATGTATATAATACGTTGATATTGATGATGACGAATACATAAGTCTGGGCAAAGAATGATAAATTACTGCTAAGCACATGGAAAAATCACTCGGGTCAAATAGTCGTTCAGCCGAAAACATCTTCAACATTACAAACCCTCGTATGCCCGCTTTTGCATTCATCCTCTGTACAATATAATTAGATAAAGATCTTTAAATGTTGTTTGTGTTGAAGTAACTTTATCTTTTGTATTTAATTTTCGTGAGATTTTTCCATGTGCAGATATTACCAATTGATTATGATATTAATTAAAGTGTATTTGTAAAGCCTTAGACCATACATGTTGTACTTTTGTTTCATATTTATATTGCCCGGTTCACATGTTCTCATGAATTGTCACCGGATGATCGCTTAGGATCGGTAATAAGCCGTGGAAGTCTGTATTGGTCAATAGCATTCCGTACAACATAGTAGTACTTATATATCAGTGACATGCTTAAATTGTGTCAACGGATCGAAGAATCATACAATATTCTTACTTTTCCGTACTAAAAACGTTTTGAATATATCGTTTGGTTTGTAATTTAAGTAACAAACACGAAGTCATTTGAGTAACGGTTTTTAGTTAATCATTTTTATCATAAAGTTTTACTTAAAGAAACTCCGAAAAGTTTTCACGCTTGTTTTCAAATATATCAATGCAAAACAACAATAGTGACTACCTTACAGAGCTTTTGAGACATATAGAGAATACTAGGTCGGTGCCGAATAAAGCGAAGTTTATTTTGCGAGGCTTAGACAATCTTAACCACGAGCCTTAGCGAATGGTTCAGATTTTCGGGCAGAGCAAAATAAACTTCACTTTATTCGGCACCGACTTGGTATTCGATTTATCCTATCAACTTTTTTAGTCGTCAATTATTACTTTAAAAAATAGAATGAAAAATAGAACTACATGGAAAATACCAAAGTTATTTTAAGCAAACAATGTTTTATAATTTTATTCGTGCCGAGCCTAATGTATTACAAAATGATCACTAACCCTTTTTTTCTGTTTATCATACCTCTACGTCCCCGATTTTAAAGAAATAATGAAAACAATACTAAAAAACCTGCAGATTTAGCGGGAAAGAATATGACTTTTGTGATTTGACGTTTTAATTATGACGTTATGAGTACGCGCACTTAATATTTGTAAAAAAAATGTTGTTTTGTTAGCTTTTTGTGTTGCATTATGTGTTTAAAATATATAACATCTTGGTATCAAATTGTTTTTTTTTTTGTTGAATCTGATTCGATTTTACTAAAATTGATTACTTTTTAGTTGATGCCGAGTAATTTGACCATCCTCCACACATGACTGATATAAGAGTCCGCCGCGCGTGACAGCTTTATTTCAGCATTGCCGAAATAAAGGAAAATGTATTCCACAGTGGTTTATTTCGACAATGCACGTCTGATGATGGGAAAAAACATGATTGTTATATTCAAATATCAAATATGTATATCTCTTATCGAAAGCGAGCATTTGTTTGAAATTCAGATGATTTTGAGAGTATTTATATGGTTATATTATGTACATTTTGTACAAAATAAACATGTAATGATTTTCTGTTAAATGACAATTATTACATATATGATAGTTGTGAGTAAGTCATTGTTCCAAGTCTTAAACAAATAAATGGCGAAAAGTAGTCAATCATTAATTAAGTCTCGCTGTTTTGGTTTCAGTTCCATAAAACGTTTGAATGATATGATAGTTGTGAGTAAGTCATTGTTCCAAGTCTTAAACAAATAAATGGCGAAAAGTAGTCAATCATTAATTAAGTCTCGCTGTTTTGGTTTCAGTTCCATAAAACGTTTGAATGCAATGCAGATTGTCGAATGGCTATTCGTTTAGTTTTTTTACAGATAGGTCCTTGCAATTTTGGTTAATATCAAGACACGTTTGAAAGGAACTACACTCATCTACTGATTTATAGCGGTGAGTGTATTGTGCAATAATTTCATAATAGTTTGTATACACTCGGTAGCAACATATCATAATTGATCAATTTACGTTCGCAATGATCATGTTATTAAGAATTCAAACTTATTTTCACACCATTATTGTCAAATATACATATATAATAATGTAATTTACAAATTGATTAATTTGTATTACGATCATACTAATACTTATAATGGTAATACTAAATAATCATTTCAAATAGACACACATTCGTGTTGATAGCTTATTCATTTCAGTTTTCACAATACATACAATATGAAAAGGATATTGCGCTCTGTTAAGAATTTGAAAAAACATATTTCTAATTAAGAATACTAAACGTATTTCGTCTTATAATAATGAGTCAAAAGAAGCACATTTGTAAAATATTTTCAGAAAATGCGGCCCGCATTCTTCGGATTCGTGATTTCCCTTATATTAGGTAAACCACATACATATCAAACTGTTCTTGCAATGCTAGGACAGATTTGTGTAATTTTGGTTTCAATGTTTCTTTTATAAATAAATTTACATTTCTAAGCACTTATGAAATTAACTTATGTATGTCAATATTCACTTAACTCCTTATACCAGTGTTGTGTACCAGAAACAAATTCTCACACACTAGCTGAAGTAGTGCAAAGCATATGCATGTCCTATTTTTTTAGGATGTGCTCTCGTTTTCGGCAACATCCAGTTCGTTAAAAGAAAGGAAACGTCAATTGAATGTGCCTCAAACTCCGATCTCTCTTTCAAATTTTATAGCAACTTGATAAAGAAGTTCTTAACGATTGCAGAATGTGATTTTCACAGACAAGCATGTGTGTTAATAACACCTATTTATACACATGTATACACAATTTCGTACACTGGACGTGGTGGTATCCTGGTAATAAGAGATCTAGAGGAAGAAACAACTGGACATTATCAATGCTATGAAACGTATTATCCTCAGAATGCAGTGAGCACGAAAATAACAACGTCGGGATATACAGCCACAAAGGGAAATAATTTTAGCGTCCCAATTAATAAAACTGGTACCTAACATTTTTGTTTGTCAGTTTGTCAATAATAAAGTATGCTGTACAATTTTGCCGTTTCCATTGACTGGCTGCTTAAGAGGGGTTGGACTGTAATGAATTTTCAATTTGTTCAAACTGTAGAACTGTACAGTGAACATATAAATATTTAATGTAATACAATTCTGATGAGACAAAGTTTGATATACTTATTGCGCTAACGTTAATAGTCACAACGTGCATATTGAAAAATGTCAAAAAATGAATAGTTTACTTGATATAATAATGCTGAGTTAAAACACAACTTCAAATATTTTGATTCAGTGATATAAATAATTTGCTTAATTTCATTTCAGAGCCAGGTCTTCTGGAAGGATTTGGACATATCGTATTAGGCGTATTGAGGGATAAGTCCATAGAATGCTCTTCCAATGTGGATATTACTTTTAAATTCATGCATAATACAGCAAACGCCTCAGTAACAATTGCAAACTGTTACTTATCGAAGAAAGCATGCACTGTATCGAAAACAAGTTTTCAAAACAAATACACTCTGTCTTACACAGGAATCGGAGGAGTTTTGCATATAAACAGTCTGTACGATGAATCATTTGGAACATATATATGTTGTGCAACGTATAATCCAAGTATCTTTGTCAGTATTGACGTGATTGCACATATTATGGAGTCAGCGGATAACACTAATAATGTAACTGTACTGCGCGAGAATAATACAGGTAAAAAGTATTCAAGTTATTTGCAAGCGTTATGTATGTTCTTGCTTATTATTTGCGTATATATGCTATGCACATTTCACTGTCACAAGCCTTTAACTATTTAATCAAATAAAACTTTAAATTATCTAAAATTTGATTAAAATATTAATAATCTACAATTATTGTTGTATAGTTGCTAACCTGGTAACAGTGTAAAACTAATATTTTAGTAAACCATTGGGAGAAAGGCGAAACAAATAACTCTTTATCAACATTGACCATTGTACTTCCTATCTGTGGTGCTCTAGTAATTATTGGATTCGTATGCGGCATAGTCTGTTTCAGGAGGAAAGGTACGTTCATGTTTTTGAATCATCTAAACGTAAGATCCCTGATGGCATAATCTAAAACTGTATAATTATGACTCATAAATGTAACAAGGTACATATAATAATATTACATAAAACAAAATAAATTTTGTATTGATATTACCAAGTTTAAAAAAAAATTGACCCACAATGCTTTGTTTGGTATAGAACGTTCCAAGGTGGAGAACCCATTTGTATTTATTTGCGTTGTTTGTCCTGTGTTTTATTATGTGCCTTAATGTTTGGCGTTCGGTCTCTTGCCTCGAATACAGGACCTCTAATTTATGATAAGAATGGTCTCATGGGGGATTGAACCAGACTTTCTGTTTTTCTTATTTGACATTGGTATTTTTAGTACGCGTGTTTTCATCTTTTAGCTTTCCTCTGCGCTGCATCTGATGATCAAGCAAACATGGAAATGGTAATATCATTATATTTGAATCTTGAAGTAATGATGAGTACTCGTAAATCTATAACAATTTATTTAGTTGTCCAAAGGGCGTTTTATCATGATACATTTTCCCGATTCAATTAATATTAATTGAGCCTTGTTGCGCCAATTTCAGTCACGTGTTCAGTACAACAATGAAGGGTCAAGTAGTTAAATTCATGTTTAATCTTGTAGCTTAATGCACAAGTTAAACATATTTGTGTATGTCTGTATCATTTGTATCGGTATTGTTAATGCAGTCGTCCCCAACCACGTCTTCAAATGCCACAGCAATATATTCGAATGAAGATCCTACAAATACTGTAAGTAATATTACCATGCACTATTTTTTGAAATAGTATATTGAACATTTTAAAGTGATTATTTATGGTTAAATGTATTCTAATTTTCTTGTGTGATGATTTATTACAGTGGTCAAAGAAAGCAGCAACATCATCAACACGTGTATGTCAGGTAAACTCTACTTTAAACACGAACATATTCAATCCGTGAGTCATTCTTCATGTATGTCCACACTAATGTATGAGTCTATATTTACATCACAATAAAACAACATCTTGTTAAAATCTTGTTATTATAATGAACATCCACAATAATAAAGTAAGGTTGAAATATCTTAACTTTTCCCAATCGTTTGCTGCCATCATACTATGTTTACTAATATATTACATTGTATGCGCAAGGCTTGCGCCACACTTTAGAAATCACCTTACGTTCAATATATTGTCCATGTTGTATCAGCTGTATTCAATTAATATAATATGAACTCTAAACGAGTATTGCTTTAATGTAGCAATCTACAATAGAGCTTACTCTTTTTCGCTAAACTTCTTTATTGCGCTACACGCAAATGTAGCTGCGGGCAATTGAATGCCAATTATATAATTGTTCAAATTAAATAAACTGTGATATGAAATAAAACGAATATGAATATGTCGAAACGATTGTAGGGCTAATGTATCGTGCGTTGTGTGTATTACGTCATTAAATTCACATTTCTTATACTATATACTTTTGAACGACTTAATGATCTCACCTTCGCTTGTGGTTCCTTCTGTGACATGTGCGGCCCAGTTCTCTATAGCAGTCTCGGTAGCCTATACATTATGTACAACGTATTTAAAGGATGTTTTATTCAACGGTTTGCTACTTTGTTCTTCTCCCTAATTATATGATGGTGATTTTGCCTTGATGACCTCACTATGGAAGGTATTGGTGGAGAACTGGATTTTCTTCGCGGTGGTGACGTTGGTTGGTTCTCCACGGTTTTACTCCATATCGTAGTATTGACTTCACAATGGTATTAATGAGCCTGATCGTCGATCGTTGTGGTGCCTATTTAGTTGAACCCTCCGTTTGTTCTGCAGGTAATGTAAAACTGCTCGCGCTTTACCGATACGGGATCTAACGTCCGAGATAGATTAAAATTCTCATCTCTTCCAGCGCCTCGCCTCGGATCGTTGGATGCATTGGTAGGGAACACCTTGCTCTTCCCACTGTTGGTAAGGCACTGTTGGTCTAGCTGAGTTGTCCGCATTGATAGATATTGGTCGTTTCTTGCAGCTTTTGTTGGGTGTGAGAGAGACGAACCAGATCGTCTGCAATGTCGAGGTCGTTTTACTGCTTCAAAAGAGTCCAATGGATTCCGTTTCGATTGTAGAGAGTCGAGGTCCTAATGACCCAATCAATGACCATCCGGAACAGAAAAGGGTAGAATATGAAGCTTTGCATCACTTAGGTTCTTACTTCAAAGGCGTAGATGAGCAAATAGCGATTCTGCAGCCCTTCAAAAAATCGTTATGATGCTGGTTATCTTTTCTCGCACACCGTAGTGTCTGAGTAGTCGTAAGAGGGATTTCCGGTCAATGCCGTCCAAAGCCCTTTCATAGTCGATTCAGTATACGTAGAAGCTCGAGTTTAACTACAGGAATTATTCAAGAGAGACGCGGTTGGTTGCGATCTTATCTTTACAGGATCTCTCCTTTCGTAAGCCGGCTTGTTGCCCACGTAGAAGCTAGCCTCTTGAGAAGCTCCTGGTAGTGCTCGATTCGCCTCTTCTTTTGCCCTTCGTCATCTATTATCAATCCGTCGTTCTTTTCCTGTACTGGCCTCCCTCGGGTGGACTGCTTCGTATTGCCAGGGTCAAACATATTTCTGTATGTCTGCTCTTATGCTTGACGGTCGTATTTGCTTATGTTCACTCTTCTTGTGATTTTGATTTTGCTACTGTTGGTCTCCTTTTTTACTTTCTTAAGCGTCTTTGTTGTTACCCTGTCCGTTAGGTTGTGCGACATTGTGTTGCATGTTCAAATCACTGCTTTTGTTACTTTCTGCAAATTCTGCCCCATCGTTTCTTCTTCAAGCAGCTCCTCTAAGTCATAAGTCTTTTTGAGAGATTAAAAAAGAACTATAATTTCCCCTCGGAGTCGTTTAGCACAGCAGCGTCATAACGCTGGTGTTTTCTGGACTTCCGTATTCACTTCTTCTTCAGCTTCAGTTGTTATCGTTTGACAAGGAGATAATGTTCCGAAGAAACGCATGCTCATCGCTCGAAGCGAAAATCCTGAAGAGAGAAACGACGCTTCCTCACTGTGGTCTATATGGCACTCCGTTGACAGGACAGTTCGCACCTTAATTGTGTATCCTTATGTTGATGAAAACATTGTCAGTGTTCTTGTGGCGCACAGGTGAGTGAATCTCGCATCTCACTTATCCTTGCTCCCCCATTTTCTCATCATATACTCGGTTGGCACTGCCGATCTTCGTGTAGAAGTCACCCATTACAATTATGATTTTCCTCATTGGTCTGTCTTGTATGATTGTTAACATTCTGTTTTAAACGTTGTGTGATTCTTCACTGTCGTTCGTCGGGGCGTAGCACAGGACTATCTACATGTTGAAACTATTCTGTATGCCTAAAGGCTGTCCAGATCTTCAGTGGATGTGCCTCACACCCGATAATAGCGCTTTGTGTCGAATTTGAAAGCATCAGGGCTACGTTCTGGGTGTGTGCTGCATCCACCTGCTCAGAACCAGAGATCAGCAGTTACTCGCCGTAAGTAAGAATATTCAGTCAATAAACTTTTAATTATAATTAAGCTGATCCTACAAAAGTGAGGTTGGACTTCTTCACCATACAGCAACTTTTATTGTTCTTCCAGTCTCGTACATCGTTTGGTATTTTCATGTACCGATAGAAGCGATGGTCAAGATGGATGCGTTGGTCGTCAGTCTAACGGATTCGAGTTGACTTTGTTTTTTCATCGGCCGGCGTCATAAACCTTGCAGGTGGAGGTCCAGTAAGTGGTCAATCTTAGCTCAGGTTCGTGTTTCTGAATCTAGCGAATTTTTTACAGTGTAGGGAAGCTAGCCCTACACCCAACCCTCCTCCTTTCAGTCGGACTTGGGGCCTTTCTTTGCGGAAATTTCTAGCGTTCTAACTTTCTGTATTTAATGATTGCAGCTGACATTTTGAAAAGTATCGGGAAAGTATAATATTTCTGATAGGCCTGACTAAAGACAACTGTTTAAAAAATAAAATTTGATTCGAATTAGAATGTTTTGTCATATTCATCATATAAAATAATCAAATAAGTGAAGATAAATTCCAGTCAATGTTTATATCAACATTAGTAACAGATACTTATCAAAATAAAAATCAATTGCAAAACTTTGCATATAATTATTGTTCATATTACCTCAACTCTTTCATTTATACTCGTTCATTCATACGCCTTTACGCTTCAGTCGTACTGAGTCTATGTGACGAATATGCAATGTCTCAAAGTTTCAATGCAAATTGTGCTGGTCATCATTGAGAAAAAGTTATTTTCAAATATAGAGATTTAGCTTTAAGATAAAAATCTAAAATCTGTCTCGTTGACAAATCGGAATAAATAAAGAGAGAAACACCTAAAACCTATCATTAACCCTATTAAGAACACTATTTCATAATACATCTGCGATAGCTGTGCATCTAAAGAAGCATATTCAAATCCCGTCTGCGTCTACGCAAACTATAAACTGACGCATAGTCTGTGGCAAAATAACGTACATAAGTCCATATGTTTTAAACGTATTATTTTGATTAAACTTTAACACAAACTCTGTCCAATGTTGGAAAAAAACAACAATATAAAAGCAAGGAATAACGGCCTTGCGACAACAACGAATTGTTCCGGCTATATGCGAGGTACTCTAAGTACCGAAGATGAATATATTAATATACATGTATACACACACTAGCGACATGTGCGATTTCCGACGGGAACGGGTGCAAAGTCACGTGTCCAAAGGTAACGACGTAAATATGACGAAGGCAACGTACTAATATAACTAACAAAGTAATGACCAAACCATCGAGCATGATAAAACCCGGATAGTCTGACACTTATTGACGTTTTATACCCGAAGCAAAAAAATGACTAATGGTACAATTTCCCAAATATTCGTTACGTTACACGATACCATCAGTTGTTGTTGTGTCAAACGGTATGGCAATAGCAGCTCCCTATCATTTACGTTTGAAATCAACGGCGCATTCATTGTAATCAAACATGGCGCTGGCAAGTGGAATTATTAAACTAAATACTACGTCTAGAAAATATGAAAATTTCAAGTGTTCTTACTTTACCGAGAACATAATTCAAGATAATTCTCCGAAAGGAAACACATATCCTGTTGTGTGTATGATTGTATAATAGAAATGGCCGCATATAGATAAACTGTATTATTCTATATATACTATTATAAAAAAAACATTTTTAGAGTGTGTTAAACTTTATTCAAATGTATAACAAATGTTAGAAAGTATAAATAAGGTTATATTAAAAGTGTATTTCTTATTTATATACATTATTTTATTTGACGTTCGAGTGTACATATGATAGTGCGATATGTAAAAGGGCAGATGCACATTATATTAGAGCTCGATAAACTTATTGAGTTAGATATGTACTCAAAATAGATACAGAAATTAGTTCAAACATGAAGATTGTGTTCATAAAACAGTAAGCTCACATTTACATTTCCCATTGATATTTGCATAATGCTTTTACAACACTAAAATACGAAAAAGTTAATGTCAAATAATACAACGGTTCCCATCAAGATACATTTATGTTTTGATTTAATTCACATTTTTATCAGTAAGTCAAGATTTATTGTTTGTCAAAGATATTGGTATATCAGCTCTATCCATTACTGGGGTTAACTGACAATACACCATATGGCGACAGCACATATCAAGTTACGAAACATTATGACTTGGACCAATCTGTAAGTATTCTAAAAAGATAGCTTTCAGTTTTTATGTGTGCAATAAGTTGAAGGACTATATACTAGCAAGTTTTAACTTGTGCGCGTCGATTGAAAATTCATGACAAATGTCTAGTGTCATGTTTTGAAGTGAATGACGGTAATATGAGTTTATTATACAGTTCATGATGTTTACTGATCAGAATCATAAACACATTCTTTACGATTCTCCGATACCTCTTACATTCTTGGAAAATGTATGTTAATTGAACTTAAATAGATTTTGAGAATAAAACTAAAAAATATTTTTCTCTGAAAAAGCGAGGCATAGTGCTTAATAACTTGGTGTGAAACGTCTTTTAGTGGTCAGAAAAATATTGTTCACACAATTGAAATCAACTGATAAATATATTAAACAATTATCGTCTCTGAAACCGCAAAACATTAGTTATATTTTGTTTGTTATATATTATAGAAGCGTTCTACTAAATTTGTTCAATCATTCCCCTGGGTTTAAAACTAGCTAAGACCTAACGGTTAAACTTATCTTAATATTATTACATATACAATAACATATATGTTATTTTCTGAAACCGAAAAGGTCAGATTTTTTAATCAAAAGTTCAAAACTGATCATGCCCCATTTAAAATCTTTTTTGAAACAGAAAGAAATATGGGTTTGCAACACCGTATTGTGGTCCATTAATTATTTTTTTAACCATGCCTCTGAGGTTAAAAACTTTCAACGCTCTAGGAGTCACATGAATTGTATATAATGTTTTATTAATAACGCAATAATTAGGGGTTTAATATATGGTATGCATTTTTTATAGTTGTCCTCCACTGAAATTGTTCAATTCTGATGTTATAGAATATAGAACACACCTTGAACATTTTTTTCTGAAATCTTAACTTAAAATTTGTTTTGTAACTTAAGAGTTTTTGTTCAAGTGCTCAAATGCTTAATATTAAGTTTTATAACATCGTAGAGTTGTCATCTACACAGTTTGTACAAATCATCATCCTGGAATGACTGGCCAGGTCCTAAGCCACATGTTTTATATATAATAATATAGCTCTCTAACTTAAAACTGTGTTATCTGAAACCACTAGTCCTAGCGCTTTGGTATTTGGTGTGCAACATCAGATAGTGTTCATGAAAAATTGATGTTCAAGAAATGTCCCTCTGGTCAAAGCGAGCCGCAGACCTGGGTCCATTTGATGTAATAAGACTTATATTGTTAATTACTTAAAGAATCGTTTGGTTTGAAAACACAAAACAACTGGTTTAATATTTGGTGTGTAACATTGTATAGTGATCTTGTATTACGCTGTTCAAATGTTTCATCTGGGATCAAACTGTCAACGCTCCAGGGATTACAATATTTACATCGACTTACATAGTAAAAAATTTTTAAACATGGTATCTGAAACAGAAAGACCAATATATGGCAATTTGCCAGGAACATCATATAGTTATAATCTTAAAAGCGTGTAAAAAAATTCCCCCTAGGTTACAATTGGCCCTTCCTTGGTTTGTGAGGTTGTTATCCGCCGCCATAGGCGGAGAATATTGTTTTGGCGTTGTCCGTCCTTCCGTCCGTCCGTCCGTCCGGCACTTTTGTGTCCGGAGCCATATCTTGGAAGTGCTTTGGCGGATTTCAATGAAACTTAGTATGAGTATATATATATATGGATAAGAGGATGATGTACGCCAATTGGCAATGTACACAATTGGATAATAAAGGAGTTATGGCCCTTTATATCTTGAAAAAATGCTTTTTTGAGTGTCAAATATAACACTTTTGTGTCCAGAAGCATATTGGCGGGGGATATCAATTCAACGAATTTGCTTGTTTCAAATTAAATTATATTAAGCTTTAGTTTCCGGTATCTTACACCAGATTGTGGTATTTTACAACGATTGTTGAAATCAAGACCCTTGGTTCAAAACTTGCCATGCCCTATACCATTGGTGAGCTATCTTGGGCCATGTTGACCTCATTGAACGTAATAGCTATGTAATTTAAACACCTGATTTAAATTACACCCAATGTTCTAAGGAAATTAATCATACAGATTTGAAATACAGAACAATTATTTTCTGTGTTTTTGTAATCATTATAAGGCAAGTATTTATGTTAAGCATATAATATTAATACATATAGGATTTGGCATGAGTTGTCATGTCATACCATATTTTATAAAACTAGTTCAGTAATTCTGTTAGTAAGCGAACCTTTAGCAAGCTTACAAACGAATTTTCTGGACGAGTTTAATTAAATATGGTATGATATGACAACGAGTGTCAGATCTTTTTTATCACATGCTTTTAAATGAGCAAATACTCCCGAAGAAACTCAATCCGTATTTCGGGTATTAAAGAAGTCTTTTCGGGAAATACCGACGAGATTGTGCTACAAATTGCCAAAGCCGTCGGCAGTGATATCGTCCTAGGCGACATCGACCGATTCCATAGAGTTGGAAAACCCAACCCTCGGAAACCACGTGATATCATTGTTACATTTGCCACTTACAGGGCAAGGCAGAAAGTCTACAAACCCCGCGCGTTGCTAAAAGACAAAGGGTACCCCAACACGTTCATAAACGAAGACCTTACGCGAAGACGAAGTTCAATGCTCTTTAAAGCTAGACAATTCGTGAAAAATGGTCATCTCATAGGAGCTTGGTCGTCTGATGGCAACATTCTAAAGAATGTTTAGAAAGCTTAGATGTTTTGACGAATAATATAAGGGCTAGCAGGACATGTGATGATATAGATGTGTGTATAAATAATTTCGAAACTATTTTAGACAATGTTGCCTCACCTTTTGTTAAAAATATATGTACAGAAAATAGTAATTATGTTGTTAACTCGGAAAGTTCACAGCCATGGTTTAACGAGGAGTGTTTTGAGAAAAGGAATATTTTCTTAAGATGTCTTAATCAGTATAGAATTAGTCAAAATGAAAACACAAGAGTGAATATGGTGAAATCTAGGTCGGATTATAAGCTAACAATAAGAAAATGTAGATACAATTATGATAAAGAAAAAACAAACAAACTGTTGAGTAACAGGCACAAAAATGCTCGTTTATATTGGAATATGCTAAAGGAATCTGCTGGTATCAAAAAGTCAAATATATCAAGGTCAATGTTTGAAAATTATTTTAAAGCTGTTAATAATCCAGAAGATAGGTTTTTTACACCTGATGAGGATATTATGTATTTTATTGATAGGTACGAAAATGATGAATTTAAAATTATGTTCAGTGAATTAAACACATGTATAATTATTACGGAAATAACAGCAGCCATTAACCAGTTGAAAACCAACAGGTCAGGTGGTCCTGATTGTTTAATAAACGAAATGTTTACTGTCGGTAAAAATGCATTGATGAACGTGTTTTATACATTGTTTAATAAGATTTTTGAAAACGCATATTTCCCCAAGCGATGGTCGGAAGGCTTTGTGATTCCACTGCATAAAAAAGGCAGTATAAATAATGTGGATAATTATCGGGGTATAACTTTATTGAGTAGTTTAGGTAAGCTGTTTACTAGGATTATAGATAATAGATTGAAATCATGGGCCGAAAAGTATAACGTGTATATAGAAGCCCAATCAGGATTTAGGGCAAATATGAGTACGGTAGATAATATATTTGTGCTTAACGGTTTAATAACACATGTTCTGAATCAAGGGAAACAACTCTATACATTATGTGTTGATTATACTAAAGCGTTTGACTATGTGGTTCGTGAAAATCTTTGGTTTAAGCTGATACAGCTGGGACTTAGAGGTCATATACTCAACATTGTTAAATCAATATACGATTCTGTTAAGTCTAGAGTTAAGTATTGCAATAAGTTAAGTGATGAATACACATGTACTCTTGGGGTACGTCAGGGGGAGTGCTTATCTCCCTTTTTATTTTCGATGTTTATCAATGATTTAGAAGACATGTTTATTCATAACAATGCAGATAGTATAGATGTTAATATGTTTAAGATATTTATGTTACTGTATGCCGACGACATTGTCATTTTTGCAAATTCGGCTGAATCATTACAGCGTAGTATTGATATAGTATATGATTATTGTTTAACATGGAAACTGAAGGTAAATGTTGCTAAAACAAAAGTTATGATATTTAAAAAAGGCGGTTCTATCCCAAATGACATTGCTTTTTATTATAATGGCGAACCAATTGAAATAGTTAACAAATTCTGTTATTTAGGTGTGGTTTTTACTACAGGGGGTTCGCTTAGTACCGCACAAAGTACTTTGGCCGGACAGGCACAAAAAGCCATTTTTACTATGAATAAATACTTGTATAAATTTACTTATATACCGCCAAAACACAAGTTGGAACTTTTCGATAAGCTTGTATCGCCAATTTTGAATTATTGTTGTGAAATATGTTGTTTTGCGAATGACTTATCAATTGAGACAGTACATATGAGATTTTGCAAAAAACTGCTTGGTGTGAAGAAAACTACTCAGAACGATTTTATATATGGATAATTAGGCAGAGTATCTTTTAAAACTATACATATGTATAAGGCTATTAAATATTGGTTACGAATTCTTCAAACGAAAGAAAATAAGTATATTCTTCTTGTGTATAATTTATTAAAGAATGATTTAGAATTGTATCCCAATAAAACAAATTGGTGCTCCTTATTGAAGAACTTATTATGTTCGCTTGGTTTTGTTGATGCCTGGACTTTTCAAGGTGTAGGTAATAATGACATGTTTCTATATATTGTTAAGCAGAGATTAAATGACCAATTTATACAGAACTGGTACGCCAGATTAACTCAGTCTAGTAGAGCTTTATTCTACAACACAATTTCATCTTTTAGATTTCAACCATATCTCGAATGTTTTAATATAAGCAAGTTTTGTCAATCGTTTTCTCGTTTTCGAGTCTCCTCGCATAGATTGCATATTGAGGCTGGTCGATGGACCAGACCTTTGAGTACCTCAATAAGTGATAGAAAATGTGCAAGATGCAATACAATTGAGGATGAATATCATTTTGTTATGGAATGTGTAATGTATACTGACATAAGGAAAAAATATATTGGCAGAAAATATTGGTTTAGACCTAGCATGGCTAAATTTGTAGATCTTATAAAGTCAGAAAATGAGAATATACTTAGAAACTTAGGAACCTATATTCAAAAAGCATTTATTATTAGAAATGAGGTAATGTATAGAAATTGACATGGTAAAATTGTTGCAAAATGTGTTTCGTGTGATACTGTAAATACATGCTTTCTATGTGTTTGTTTGTACTTGAATTGTATATATTTCATGTTTTCAATGTTTTTCTGCTGAAACTGTTAATATGTCTGATGTACTATGTATGTTCCTTGGTATATTACAGAAACCATACGCAAACTATGTTTACATGATTGTTGGTTACTGTTACATACATTTTGTCATACGGATAATAAATATGATATGAGGCCTTTATGCCGTTTTAATTGTTTTAATTGTTAAGTATACCAGACTATGATAGCGTGCTATTTAGAACTGTAATGTATTGTAGTGAAATACGATTACATTATAACATTTACATGCATTTTTCTATTACGATTAATAGATAAGACATGTTGCCTTAATACCCTTTGTATTATTAGTAGTTCACGATCGTACAATTAATGTATTATAATGTGTCATTTTAAGTCTAGTTTCCACAATATTTGTCTTACATGTTTCTTTCGGTAAGACAAATATATGAAAAGTGGATATAAATTGTTAAGTACAGATGTTAGTGATAGCAGTTGCATATGATATCAGTCTAACATTTTCGTTTCGGTAAGACATATATATCTATGGCACTCTTCATGTTAATTCCATAGATGTTAAAATACCATCTGTGATAGATATATAACTCATATATGTTTAATAATTAAACTATATTATAATTTATTGTATTCAAAGGTTTCTTTGCGATTGGTTATTTTACTTGTTTTTCGTAATAGTAAAATTGAACTAAATTTATAAACATATCCGAAGAGGCCGATGTAGAGAAACCATTTAATGCAGGATAAAGTAGTGTAATATGGCATACTTATGTAAATGTGTATGTTATGTCGTTGTTTGTTAAATCGATGCATATGTTTAGAATACAGCCCGAAAATGCTTCCTTTAAACAACATACTACCATGCTTATATGATGATATTTGATAGTACGAAACAAATTAGGATAAATGTATGCTACATTTTAAAAGTCAATTTCTATGTTTCTACATTGTTATTAGAATATCATCCAGTAATCGGATTGAAGAAACCTCTAAGATAAAAACATATTGTATTATATCTTAAAATAGATTGGTTAAATGCTTAGAAAACGTTCCAGAATTATCTTGCATGTATGCTTTTTGAAATATTGTTTTCAAAGCGATCTTCTCCAAATGTTGGAAACATACAACTACAACTTTTGTTAAAATTTTGTATTCTAGTCTACACTGTTCGTCAACACTTGTATTGTATATATGTCCTCGTGGGCTTAAATGCCTTATTGGATTGAAATAAACTGTCTGTCTGTCTGTCTGTCTGTCTTGTTAGAGACTCTGACTCCAAGATCCACAGAATTGACAGTGAGCGTGACCTGGAGTCGCGGTATTAGTAATAGTTAATATTATGTTAATGCAAAGTCTTATTACTAAGACTATATTTAATTAACATTATAGTATTATCACTGTCAGTTTGCTTATTACACAGGGAGTGGTAAACCCAAATTGATTATGCGCAAGGTTTATTTATTGAAATAAGAATGTATATTTATATGCTTGAATAACAAACACAGATTCACTGTCTTATAAGCATTATGGTCATTACGCATTTTTTTCGTGTTTTGTTTTCATATACTTGTTGTTTATGTGCCTTTGTGTTGGCCATGTAACAACAATTTTCATTGTAAAAACTCTTCTTGCTATCCGTGCACGTTTTTTTTCAGTAATCACGTTTTACCCTACTTGATTTTGTATAAATAAGTTTAGAGAGTATTGTCACGCTGTTTACATTTCGTATTGTAATGAGATGTATTTGCTAACACCCCTAGGGTTATCTTTACGCAATCACTCCTTATGTCATTACAAATAAATATTTCGCGTTCAATTTAATTTATTACACAGTGAATGATAAAACCAAATTGATTATTTGCAAGGATTTTCATTGTTAAATCTCTTCTTGCTTTCTGTGCACGTTTTTTCGGCAGTGAGCACGTCTTACCATACTTGTTATTGTACTAATAAGATTTATACAGTATTGTCACGCTGTTTAAGTTTCCAATTGAAATGAGATGTATTTGCTAACACCCCTAGTTTTTTTTTACGCAATCACACATAATGTCAAGATGAATAATAAGTTAGCGTTTACTTTAATTTATGTCAATCCGTTCCTGGCTTTGTGGCCAGCTCACCGGTAAACACTTCGCACTCTAGTCAATAATTATAATCCAAAACGGGAGACAACCACACCCGAATCTTTGATGACTGACAATTAATCTCACGGATTAACCTTCCCTGGGGTGATTCTTAATGTACCCAATTTGCTTTTGTCCAAAGGTTTTATTTATAATGGAACCAATTTAAATTTTAAACGAAAATACGGCGTATTGAAAGGTCATTTATTTGCAATTTTCTTTGGCTGATGTTATTTCTATCGAACTAGTAGACCTGTCAAATTCTTGACTCGTTGTGGCTTACTTTGTTATGAAACTCTTTGATATTTGGCCTTCCAGTTAAAATGTCAACACGTACACCGAAAATGGGATCTATAAAATTAAATAACGCGAGTGATCTGAGTGCAATCAAATGGATGGAATATAGTAATATGGACTATTGCACGAGAGCCAAGTAAAGAACTGTTGTTAAATGTGCTTTAAATGATTTTTCTAGATATATCTTTCTCCCCGCTATATATTCACGCGGGTGGGGTATTTTAATATTCAAAATAAATAAATTTATATATAGCAATCACAAAACTTATCAATTGTGTGACAAACAAGCTCTAGCCTGACAGCCTATTATATGTATTATTATATAATATTCATCTTTTTATATCCCTAATTTTTGTTTTCTATTTTTGTTCGTATGTGTAAACATCTTCTGTTTTATAATAGAAAACAACTGGACATTTTTTTAAATAGAAATCACATGGACAAGCACACACAAATTATCATCTACATCATCCTTCATCTCTTTAAATTGCTAAGATATGTACTTTAAATGTAAAAGGGCTCAACAATAAAGACAAACGCATAAAAATCTTCAAATGGTTAGACGAAAAAAAAAATGTATGCTTATTACAAGAAAGTCACTTGACACACACTTTAGCACAAACCTTAAAAGATGAATGGGACGGGGACATCTACCTCAGTGGACAATATACTTATAAACAAGGCATTGCCTTTCTGATAAAAAGTAACATAGGGATCACAGTTGATAACCTAAACGAAATAATAATTGGCAGACTAGCAAGTATAGATATCAAAATACATGAAACACAACTAACATTAATCAACGTTTACGGTCCTAACATAGACGATTCCACATTTTACGAAACATTACAATCCTTTATAATTAATAACCAAGATAAAAATATTATAATCGGTGGTGATTTCAATACTGTCCTAAACCCATTATTAGATAAAAAGAATGCAAACCTTTATACTCATCCTCATAATAGAAACATTTTAAATAACATAATTGAAATCTACAATATGATAGATATCTAGCGTACAGTATACCCAAACGAAAGCAAATTCACCTGGCACTCAAACACAGAACCAACAATATTTTGTAGATTAGACTATTTTTTAATATCTGAGTGACTTTGCAACATTATTGACACATGTAACATAAAACCAGGATTTATGACTGACCACTCTCTAGTTGAACTTAAACTGCACAATATACAACCTGAAAGAGGCCCAGGATACTTTAAAATTAACAACAGCATCTTATTGGATACACAATATCAAACACAAATATAACAGGAAATATTAAATACAGTTCAAAATAATAAAGATGCAAACCCAAACACCTTATGGGAAGTAATTAAAGGAAATATACGTAACACAACAATTAGATACAAATCATTTAAACAAAAAGAAACACACAAACTTGAAACTGAAACCATCAAAACCATTGAAACACTTGAAAAACAATTGCATCAAACAAACACAAATGATACCACCGACATTGAAAATGAAATAACATTAAAAAAACAAATATTAGATGGAATCTATCATACACATCTAAATGGAAAAATACTAAAGGCGCGTACACAGCATGTTGACCACAATGAAAAAAATACAAAATTCTTCGCAAACATTGAACAACGTAGAAGTGAACAAAAAACTGTACACAAATAAGTAGTCACTGGCAAAGATATAACAAACATAACTCCAATACTAGAAGAACAACGTTTATTTTTCGAAACCCTCTATAAACGAAAATAACACCCTTTTTAAAGGTACACAGCACGCTTTAAACCAAGAGGAAAAACAACTGTGCGACGGATTGCTTAATGAATATGAATGTGGATTAGCCCTAAAAGAAATGCAAAATAACAAAAGCCCAGGATCTGATGGCATCACAATCGAATTTTATAAAATATTCTGGAATGATATAAAAACACATCTAATTAATTCACTTAACTATTCATTTAACAATGAAAACTTACATACGCTACAAAAACAAGGTATCATATAACTTATTCCAAAACATGGAAAAAACTTAAAATCCTTATCAAACTGGCACCCGATTAGTTTACTAAACAATGATTATAAAATTGCAACTAAAAGTATAGCAAACAGAATAAAAAAATATTACCATCAATCATTTCAAAATCTCAATCTGGTTTCATAAAAGGACGTTACATTGGTGAAAACGTTCGTCTTATCCTAGAATGCATAAACTTGCCCACACATCCATTTCAACAATTCAAACAATCCTGGTCTAATATTCTTTGCAGACTTTGAAAAGGCATTCGATTCGCTTGATCATTCATTTATGTTCTCTTGCTTAGAAAATATGAACTTTGGTGAAAGTCTCATTCAATGGGTCAAACTATTCTATACCGATATTAACAGTATAATCATTAACAATGGCTTCTTCAAACAGTTTTAACATCGAACGAGGGGTTCGACAAGGATGTCCACTCTCATCATCGCTTTTTATTATTTGCATCGAGTATCTATCACATCACATCCAATCAAATAAACACATAAAAAGCATATCACTAGAACCTGATGAAGATATCAAACAGTCCCTCTTTGCTGACGATGCAACTTATTTTTTAAACGACAATTACAATTCTTTCCATAACCTAATAGAGTCACTAACCCTTTACGGAATGACATCGGGTCTTAAACTAAACAAAAGTAAATGTACTGTGCTACGGGCAGGTAAATTAAAACAAAATAATGTCCTATATAAAAAAGAAGTGAAATTTAATTGGACATCCGATGAAGCCACAACGTTAGGAATTACTTTCACAAATAATGAAAAGGATACAGTTCTTAAAAACATACTACCTAAATTACAGAATTTAAAAAACTGCTTAAAATCATGGCATCACCGTAAACTTACACTAATCGGAAAAAACACAGTATTGAAAACGTTTGTACTTCCTAAATTAATTTATGTATTAACAGTTATCCCAAATCCACCAAATGATGTTATTAACGATATAAAATCAGCAATATTTAATTTAATATGGGACGGTAAGACTGATAAAATAAAACGAACTCAGTTAATTCAATCTGTAGAAAATGGAGGTATCCAATTAACGAACATTGACTCATTCTTGAGTGCAATCAAATGCAGCTGGGTTAAAAGATACCTAGATAATACCAATACGAGTAAATGAAAATTATTATACCAGAAAATCCTAGAAAAATATGGTGACTCCTTACTCTTTGAATGTAACATCAGCAATACTATCTTACATGAAATTGCAAACGAAAACATATTTCTGTCTGATGTTCTATCAGCATGGAGTGAGGTCACTCATAACCTAGAAACCCAAACCAGCAGTAAAACTATTTTATGGAACAATAAAGACATAACTTCAAACAATAAGACGTTTTTCTATAAAGATTGGTTTGAATGAAGCATTAAATATGTCAACCAATTATATGACTACAGAATTAAGGATTTCTATTCTTTTGATGATATATGCTTCATAAACGGAATACCGTCAAATAATTTTTTGAAGTACTACACACTAATCAAAAGCATACCCATACATATTAAATCTGAAATCAATACAAATAATACATCATGTACTCAAGCAACATTCGTAGAAAACATACTTGGAAGAAAAAACAAAACGAATAAAATATTTTACACACTACAAATGAAAAACCCTACAGAAAACTCCAAAACCCAAAATAAATGGCAAGTCCTTTTCGGAGAACATGAACTTAATTGGAAACACATATTTACCATGCCATATAAAGCAACTATTGAAAGCACACTGAGAAATTTTCAATATAAATACATCCATAGAATTATAGCTACAAATAAATATCTCTTTAAATGCAAATTATCTAACTCAAATATGTGTGACTTCTGCGGTGAAAACATTGAAACTATAGAACATCTTTTTTGGGAGTGCAAACACATCCAGCCTATTTGGAATCAATTCGTATCTTTTCTTGAACAACAGCAACTAAACGTTAAACTATCTTTCTTAAATGTAAGTTTCGGAATTTACTTATTGAAATCAATAGACTGTAATAATATTGTGAATTTTATTCTTATATTGATGAAATATTTTATCTTTAACATGAAGTACAAAAACTAAGTACCAAATTGTAATTGTTTTGTCCATAGTCTTAAACTAAAAATCCAGATTGAGAAAGAAATAGCCATCAGTAATAACACATTACAAATCTTTGAACACAAATGGAATCGGATTAAATTCTCATAATGTTTGTCCACTTATATACCTTTCACTCTAATGTTAGTTTATCTTTCTAAACTATTTTAGTATATTAAAAAAAATCAATCTTATAAGATCATTGTGAATATACAACAAAACACACAAGTCCAGTATGCTTTCTTCCGACTTTATACAACTCATCATTTTTCATAACTATTCTTCTGTTGTTCTTTTCTTTTCTCTTTAAAAAATAATATATTAGCATATCTTGTATAACATGTCTGAACTTTATTGCTTTGTACAATCACTATGTTGTATGATCATATACATGTATACATTGTATGTATTATATTGAATAAAAAATGAAACTCTTCAGCTTAAAAGCACCATATTATTACTAAATGTTCAATTTATTGAACATAACTAATGAGCACTACTATGCTGCAACCATCTGCTTTTTCTTATATCTCGTATGATGTGATGTTCATCAAAGCTCATTTTATTTTTTAACATTTCATTCTGCTTTCTAACCACCATTTTTCTAGTATGCTATGCTCTTTTCTCAGTCCTGTCCAAGTTATTTATTAGGGCTATGTCGCTGCCAACTGCTCTTGTTCTACAGCCTGATTGTTAACCTTACTACCCAATGGGTAATGATATTACTCAATACCGAGTGGCTGTTGGAATGTTTAATTCAAGTGTAAATATTTGTCGTCATAAATATACAGTTTTAATTTTACTCATGTATTGATACAATTTTTGTCGAGTCTGCTAAGATTTTCGCAGTTAGCAATTAACAAATACCTAAAGTCGTTGTTAGTATGTGCTATTATTGTTGTATGCGCTGATATTATTAGTTTTATTTTACTTCTGTCTGGTGATGTCGAACCTAATCCAGGCCCTCATAACGGTACCTTGGGTCTACTTCACCTTAATTGAATTGAATTTATCAAAGATAATTTACTAAATTTTGACATAATGTGTTTTACGGAAACCCATTTAACCGAGGTTATCACGGTCCGTGTATATACCGTCTTTTCCTTTTTCGTGTTGTAATCGACACAACGAAATATGAAAATCAACGCATATTAGTTCATAATCCAATTTTCGTATGACCGAAACAAAAACAGAATACGAAAACTCAATTAACTTCTTTATATCTTTTTTCGTTGTACTAATTATACAACAAAAAACGAAATTGATTTCCAGGTTCACATTTCGTTTCGATCCTCTTATAACGAAAATAAATGTTTGAAAATTGGAACGAATTGTTTGATCCCGTTTACCGTTCTTGGTTTGTAAAAACGGTAAACGAAACACGAGTGGCGTTGTGCGGGCTGCGCAGCTGTCTTGGGGAGGTAACTCATTATTGGCTTTTTGGCGCATTCAACTCCCTTATTTAAGAATATACCACTGATTTTGATTTTCGTCAGCATGGCCTCGTACGTGCTTTTTTCGGGGAACAAACGACACGTCGTAAGAGAAGACGACGTTGATATTTTTAAAATTGGAAGGATTTTCCAGGTACGGTATTGTATTTTTCAAATTGACATGATAATAATCAGAATATCTAGTTGTTAAACAACCTACCGGTATTTCATGTTGATTTAGGCGAGTCGACCTGGACCCAATATCAAGAACATTCTCAATGTTTTGCTTAACTCAGATGAGCTTTGAGTATCCACTCAGCTGAATATATCGATTGTCGGTCATCTCAAATCTCGGCTATATGAATATACACGTATTCGTGCGCAAACTCAGGAATGAGTAGAACACAAACTTTAAAAAACTTAAGAGCACGTAATTGAGCATGATCATTGATAGTCAAACTCATATACATTTTTAAAGAAAAGAACACACTCAAAGTAGTGCAGTGTTGTGCCATAATAATGTACTACTGTCTACCGAGAGACTAAATGTGTCATTTTAACATCATAAACACACAAAAAACTATTTGGGTTTTTATAAGTAATTATGTTGATAAATGTTTTATTGAAAAATATTGTTTTCCCATGTGGAAACATTATCTTAGACAATCATAAGTATGAACACAGTGTGTCAGTGTCACAATCCTTTATTTCAGATTCAGTCAAAAACTATATTTCTGACTGATGATCACAACACTGCTGTATTCCCACAGGCGGATGGGAAATTCTTGCCTGAAGTGTTGATTTTGGGGTCACACTATGAGGTCAACGGAACCTCCATTTCTAATGTTGTTGCCGGACCGTCAACGATTCAGCCTCCACCTATGACAGCCCAGCATACCACAAGCCACGGCAGTTTCGCGTTTGCTGCGCGGGTTGTTCCTGCGGCACAGCCTCACCAGCTGCAGCAGGTTCAGCAACCGCAATTTCGAAGGCCTCCCAACAGATCGTTCCAAAGGTATAAAAAATATCAAACTGCTATCTTACTCAAAATATCAAATTATAATGATAAAGTATACATTTACTGATACAATTTTTTTCCATATTGACCAATAACATACAGGCATCATTTTACACTGTTAAAGGTACACATTAAATGACTTTCTAGTACAACTTATTGCAGGAGTGTCAGTCTGGTGGAGGCTGACGGGTTAACACTGCATTCTGTGCAGACAGTATATCTGAGGCTGACGGATGCAGATGCAAACGTGACATCAGTGACAGAAAGGATCCAGGAGCACCTGGATTCTGTTGAGCCCATAGTAGTCTGTGACTGTAAAGGCATCGACATTACAGATTGTGCAGGAACAAGCGGTATATAAGATGTTCTTTATTTTAACCTGTTTGAGCAGAAAGTGCTTATCGTGAGCTTAAGTGACCATTCTTTTTCCAATCATTGGCTGTCATTCGGAAACACTTTAAAAATCATCTCTTAAATTTCCTACCAAGTTATTGAACAAACCTCACAGGAATGTGTCAGAAATCCATGCAAAAAAGTTGTTTGCAACACAAGATCACTGGAACTGGGTTTCAAATATAACATAATAAATGAAAAGCAGTCAATGGGCGTCGATGAAACAATTGCATTGCATTTATTTATACTGAACAATTTAAACTTTTACAGTTGTATTATTTAACTGTTCTCGTAACCCCAAACCTTTGATAAACATTGTGTTATTTTATTAAAATGTATATGAAAATTATTCGAAGTATAAAATACAGAGATGAGTACTAAAGTGAAGTGTCCTGTTAAGATCCACCAACAATGTCAACATGTTTATATTGATACATGCGTTACAGGGCTGGAGTTCTGGAAATCGCAGACCAGAAAGATTTTCTGCATGACAGAGACGGCCCACCGAGAATTTCTTACAGCACGAAGGAATAAGCGGAGGTATACATGTAATTATAAGTTTTGATTATAAGTGTCATTAAGGAACTTAACGGCTAAAAACTTAATTGAATTCTTTCGAACACAATTATAACAAAAAAACGGAAACCAATTTAACACTTAATGTAACAGTGACCTTGACCTTTGAACTAGTGACCCCAATTTTAATAGGGGAGGGTTATCTACTGCCCAAGGCCAATGGTCATCCACCGCCCAAGGCCAATGCACATGTGAAGTATCAAGCCAATCGGTCAATATGTTGACAAGTTATTGATCGGAAACGATTTTCACCCTTATTGTGACAGTGACCTTTGACCCAGTGACCCAAATTTCAAAAGAGTTCATCTGCTGTCAAAGGCCTAAGTATATGGGAAGTATCAAGCCAATTGGTCCATCTGTTCACAAGTTATTGATCGGAAACGATTTTCACCCTTATAATGACAGTGACCTTTTACCCAGTGACCCAAATTTCAAAAGAGTTCATCTGCTGTCAAATGCCAATGCATATGGGAAGTATCAAGCCAATTGGTCAATCTGTTCACAAGTTATTGATCGGAAACAAACTGGTCTACCGACAGACAGACCGACTAACCAACATCAAGCAAAACAATATACCCCCTCTTCTTTGGAGGGGGCATGAACAAGAAAGAAAAGAAAAAATAGTTTGATAAAGATCCAATACATTTTACATGTGATATGTCAAGTGATTTCAGCTCTAAATCAAGTAACAACAGAACACCTTATATGAAATAAAATTCAATATAAATAAACAAACCTAGTTAATAATAACTTAAACAAAATATGTAATGCTTCCAAAAGAGCGCTCTAATATAAGTAAATTGTAACGAAATATTTACTTTTCAATTATATTATAACGCTGCTTGAAAATTTGGACATTTAAAAAACTTGTTACATAAAGCAGACGTTGTTATGTTACATTAAGCAGGCGAATATCATGTAACACGTCTATAGAAACTTGTAGGCATTGCAATGTTCTGTATTAGACCCTGGTTGCCTAAATAACCAAAAATAACACATCACGCGTATGACTGGCTGAGTTAAGGCTATACTTTGGTTTCAACATTTATTTTATGCATTCGTTCCTCAAACAATGTCTAAGTATATTTTCTTTGAACAGAAGACGCGAAGGGACACGAGAGGATGAGGCTGTTGACGGGGCAGGGGATGTCCTAGACCAGGTGATGGACCAGGCCCGGGCCGTGCAGAGGCAACTGAGCCAGATGACTACAGGGAAGGTGGTGGTGGCTGTGAACATGGAAGAAACGCGCCATCAAGGACGCGTTTGCTTGTGTGATCTGTAAAGGTACATTGATAAGTTGAAAATTGTATTATTTTATTCACATCCAGCTCATTTTAACAGTCATTCGAAGAGTGGAAAAACTGTGTTCAAACGAAAACAAAAAAACTATTTAATAAAATTATTTTTGTTTGTTACATGTCAGTGTTTGAACTTATAAGGTGTTTGAAATAATTTACAATAAATATGTCTTATTAAATATGTTACAATGTTTTCGTAATTTCAATGCTTTGGTCTTGTAAAGAATTTCAAATAATTGTATAAATGTAATAAGCATATTTTCTTAATCCTATAAAGGAAGCACCAAACACAATCATACTGAAACAATTGTAAAAGATGACAGTGTGTCAAACCATCGCTTAAGACATTAAAACCTTTGCCCTGAACCTTATAACAACCTTAAGTGTTTAATTCAGGACCAGTGTCGCACCCTATTTTTGCAACATGTTGCAAATCCCTGGTGGGGTGCAGGACCTGCGTGGACACCTGGTACGACAGACCACCGCCAGCCAGTTGCCCGAAGTGCAGGAGCCAGGACGGCACTCGACATGCCGTGACAGGGCTTAATGAGGCGGTGCATGCCCTAAGGGCAATAGTGGAGAATACAAATTAAATTTATTTGTAGCTCTCATGTGTTGTAAAAAAAATGTGAATACAATTTAGTCAGTAATTCAATTGTTTTTATTACTTGAAGACAGCAGCTATGCTGCACAAAGATATTTTATTACGCAATTATCGTTGAAATGCATTTGACCATAATACAATGACAACTAAAAGATACATTGTGATTTACTAGTTATGAAATCTCTACAGTAGAAAAAGAGATGTAGATTGTTTCACGCAAACATCAACCTAATATTTCTAAGTACATAAATAGTCATAATTCTGCTTAATTGCAGGGCCGTGGTATAAGCCTTGATCAGTGACTTTGCATAATGACCACAAAGACATGTGTGCAGTTTCAATTAAATATAGAGATATGTACTTGTTGCATGCAAACTTGCTCCTTATCATGATCTTGAATGCAAACTTTAACATGATTACACAAGAGGAAAAGGGGACACAATCCTTATGTAACACGGGGCAAAGTTTAAGGTCTTAGCCAATTAATTTTATACAGACCCTGAACACACATGTAAAGTGTGATTTCAAAACCTGTAATAAATAAAGAGATATGGAATAGTTCCAAAGAAACGTTAATCCATTTATTTAAAAGGTGCATAATTCTGCTGAATTGCAAGAGAGTTATGGAACGTGGTTAGTGACCTCAAAGAATTACCCAGAACAGAGTGAAGTCTGAATTTAATATCTTTAAAAACAAGATGTGTTTGTGAAACACTATGTCCCCTTTTGAGTGATTTTGACCCATATATTTGACCTTGAAGGATGACCTTGACCTTTCTGAGGCGTTCACCACTCAGAATGTGCAGCTCCATGAGATACACATGCATGCCAAATATCAAGTTGCTATTGCAAAAGTTATGGCCAATGTTAAGTTTGTGCAAACCAACAAACCAACAGACAGCTCAGAAACAATATGTGCCCCAGTATAGACTGGGGGACATAAAAAGAGATGTTTCACATTTATCTATACCAGAAAATTTCCAAACTGCAACCCCAACGCTGACAAATGGGTGATTAGCAAAGCTTGGGCTGTTTTGTGAAAAGTCAAGCTAAACATGCACATATACAATGCGTATAGGCTATTATTAAAAATTTATCATTTGTATAACAGAGAGGGTAATCAGGTGATAGTCAAGATGGCGATGTCCATGCCGAGACGGATATTGTTTGCCATTTTATATCCTTTATTACTTTTATTAATTTGTTAAATGTCACTCACTTTCCAGTCATATCATGAAGAAAGTTATTTGCGTTTATTAAGTATTAATGTTCGCTCTATATCTCGACTTTACTTGCTACACATTTTCTTAGCAGGATCCCAAAATTACAGCTCCCACTAAGAAAATTCATAGTGAGTAAAGTCGAGATATAAAGGGATTATTAATTCGAAATAAAGGCTAATCACTTTCTGACCGATATGGCTGGAAAGTTAGCGGCATTTAAAATTAGACAAAAGTCATAAAGGGTATAAAAAGGAAAAAAAATACCTGCATCGACATGGATATCGCCACCCTGACGTTAAAATGATTATCCCCTCTGTTATACAAGTACTAAATTATGAAGAATAGCGTCTCGTTAGTTCAATTATTTTATGAACAGCATTTTGCAAAGGGGCCTGATCAAGATTCACTGCGCTATTCAATAAAAAAATGTAAGTCTGGAATTTCATGATTGAAGGTGTCCTGGAAGAGCTTTCTTGCCTCCTCAGAACTGAAGGGGTCTGTTCCATATGGACTGTAGGCGGTCAATGAGGATCCCAAATCCTGCGCGTACATTGCAGCTGATGTTTCTGCCGAGGGGAATGCATCCTCCCCTACACGCGCTCTTGTTGATTCAGAACCAATATTATTGGGTATTCCATGCCCTAAAATTGTCATAGAAAGTTTTATTTCAATATAATGGACAACTTGAGGAAAAATAACATGCGTTTAAACATGTATATTAAGACCAGACTTTAATAAATGCTGAGTAACACAATTCTGTAAGACAACATAAAACACCTTGAATAAACAAGCATGTAAAATATTCACACAGGATCAATACTTTGCGGCTCAGTATGCTTCAGTAACATTGAGCTAAATAAGCCTTATTAAAATTGTTTACATATATTAGCAACATATAAACTATGTATACTACATCATGCATGTATATACACACTTTTCAGAATGTTTAATGTAAGATCTGTTTATCTTACTGTTATCATTCATTTTTATCATTAAAACAGCCACTCATAATCAAGAACAGTATGAAATATAAAGACATTACATTACACAAAAGTAATATTGTTGTCACATCTAACCTGGAATGCGGTGACAATTCCAAGAATGCACAAAACGTGTCAATCCGTATTCTGCTATCAGTGTCACCAGGCTCGAAACGCAATACTTCACCAGTTGATCGTCCATGTCCAGCTGATCCTGATTAACCATGTCAACTAACACTGCCTTGATAGGATAATTAACCCTCTGGTTGACCTCAGGCCACATGCGCTCTATTTTGTGATTCTGAAAATAGTGAAGACGGCTATGACTTGCAACATTAACCAATATTGGAAAGAAAGGAACCAATTTTTATTGGAAAGTATCATGCAGTCTACCATACTAAGAGGATAACTTGACACAAAAAATATGGAATTTTACATAGATATCCATTGATGTAGTCTAGCCGGTGTTATTAATATAATGTAAGGCGTATGTGGCTACATGCTTATTCATTCATACCCAATCTACAAGGGTACAACAAACTTTGAAGCATAATCATTTAAATACAAGATTATCAGTAGAGACAACTCTTATTGATCTAGTATTCAGTATAACACAGTAATGTCCCTTTAACATATTTCTTCACAATATGTAACATCCATAACAATAATTATTCAATTGAAAAGGAAACTTTCTCGTTTTGACTGTGACTGTATGTACGGCATTCTGGCTGTATTACTTCGCTGTGCTGCATTTCGTTCCTGCATGTACAGGCAGAGGTAGAACTCTGTACCATGGTCATTCCTAACCTGATCCCACATGCCATACTTCAGAACAGCCGGCCTGTAAGAAGTTGCAAAATACTCGCCTTCATTAATTTATAAATCCATAGAACTAAATGATTTGACAACCTTATTTACTCCTTGAAATAACATATCTCACTTATATATGAAGAGTAGGTTTGCTGACAAAACATGTACATTTATAATCATAAAATAAGTAATTATACATTAAAATTATATTGTTTCTGCATTATAACAGTAATTATTGGTCAAACTTACCGATATACGCAATCATAAATAAGTAGGTTGTTTTTCACAGCCATTGTTTTGGAACCAACAATTTTGCTGCTGAACCCGTCAATGGCAAGTACATGGGTCACACCAAACATGGCAAGCTTCTCATTTTGGTCCATGTGAAGCTTATGTCCAAAGTATTCCGCATAGTACGGAATTGGGTTCAGGTTCCTAGCTCCCTATAAAAAAAACACCACTTAAAGGCTTCAGAATAACAATTCTCTTATATGATCTAAGTCTAAGATTCATTATTCCCTAAAATTTAATCAAAAGTTGTATATGTTAAATGCACTATATTTGCTGATATGCATAATATGTTTCAATTGCAAGCATCAAAGTATTAATTATTCAGTACAGTGAAAGCATATCAAATGACTATAATGCATGCCAAATCTATAACAATTGTGACCATACACAATGAAATAAATAGGAAGGTAGATCAAAGCCCCACTACTGTTGGGTAAAACATGTTTCTTTGATAATTTAAAAGAATAGTTTACAGCAACTTCTTAGAGCATGAACTGTTGATGTTACCACTTTATGTTTTACTTACTTGAAATAAAACAATTTTCAGAGGATTTACAACTTTATCCCAATAAAAAAAATTCATAATAAAAAAACTCAAAATCATCACAATGATGATCATACATGAATGGTTGGGGTTACCACTTTATCAATTTAAACTAAAATTATCATCAATGTTTTTCATAACCGATGTTGTGTGATTTAAAATATGATTTTATAAATGTGATATCCTTCAGTTTTAACGTTAAGTTTCTTTTTATCCTTTGTATCATTCCTTTGGATTGTAGAAAATTGACAATAAGTTTGCGTTTGATATCATTATATCTTTTAATGTTCCATTGCAATTTATGTCAGATTTAAAACTTATGATAAAAGAATAGTTCCAGGAATTTGATGATATTGTCTATTGGTTAAAGCTCAATACAATCTGCTAATGATTGTTTTTCAATCATAAGCTGGAAATGCTTCTTATATAATAAACTAAATTTAAGGCTACATAATCATTACAACAATTGCGATTAAAGCGTCGTAAACTTTGTCTCGCTTGGTGGTATGGAACATGTGTTTCCCGAAGAGCCTGTCCCACCCTCACTTCTGACACGTGCATGCCCTGTGATGCCAAGTATCCGGTCATCATTTTTCGCCCAAAAGATGGTCCAACCTTATACAAAAATAAGATTCATACTTAATAATTTCATCATAAAAAATAACAAAGACCTGACCAGATTCAGATATGCCGTGACACGCAACATGAAAAAAATGCTTGCTTGGGCCGCAAAGACTACACAATTCAGATTGTCTGTGTTAATATATACCATTTTTGCTATTGAAAGTGACAGAAGATTTTTTTTGTTCAAATTCATAATGTTGATTTATTGAACAATTTTACAAACATTTCAGAAGCAATGGCTGCTAAACAAAATAAATCTGCAAAAGTATTGTAGGTGTGTATGATAAAACTGCAATACTGCTGCAGCTTCTGGAGTTTCACTTCTTCATATTGTAAAAGGTTGTTTCCAAACAACTTGAGGGATAAATGTCATTTTCATGTAAGAAACGACCACATATCTTTATGTTGCTTTTTTGTACCATTAAGCAATAAAAATAGACAGTCATATTACAAAATATGTTGTCTTTACCAAAATAAATAGAAAAAGAACATCTGTTCTTTATATAAAATCTGGTGTGACGCAAAATGGACCTTTCCGGCTTTAATTGTGATTTTAATGTATTAAGTTCCACAAATCTAAAAAAACATCCAACCATTTTGACATAAAATAATACAAGTACAAGTGAGTGTGTTTTATGTATGTACCTGTTCAACTGCTCCACCTACTGCCACATTAAGGTCCTCTTCTCTAACAAGAGGACCTCCTTTCCTAATGTTGTTCTCTTGGCAGTAGGTTCTTACTGAACGCTCAGTAGCACCTCTTTGGATATTATGGGTACTCATCAGGTATCCTGATACCTGTAGATGTGTCATTTTTTCCACCTCAATGAGCTGTCTCACGAGTTCCCCGTACTCATCTAAAACTCTTGTAGACCTAGATTAAAACAACTTAATATAATTACTGCATTCTCATCCATGCATTTACTAAACAACAAGCATGAAATCATAAGAAGATTTATATATGAAATAAATCTTGAATTATCAGTTTTGTTATTTATTTAACATAATTATTATATCTCTGTAGGTTCTGACAAATGAAATTAAGGTTAAAACAAAAGTAAAAGAAGCATTTGACCAAAAACTATTATCTATTACCTTTTCTTTGTTGGTTCTGATACAACTGCATATGTAATATCATAGAAAATATTTACTGAATGTTGTTTATTATCATATTATATTTATTTCAAGGTTTGGAAAATACATTTTTAAATGCACTATTTTTGTCAAATTCGTCCGTACACAACTATTCAAGAAGTTTTCTTTAAAATCAACACTTTTTTATTAAGTTGGCCTAGTTTTGATATGTAATTTGTTGCAATAATTCAACTATCATCTCAATAAGCCATAGCCGTCATAGCACATATTGTGATAAGATTTCGTAGGCCTTTCATAAAGCGTTTAAATGTTGATTGTTTTGTTAGGAGATCGTAGATTGTTAAGTAGTTTACTACCAAATTATGTTTTTTATTAAACAAATAAAACGTCTGCAGTGACTTATTTGTTTCAAAGGGAGGCAACTGCACAAGAAGATCAATCATAACTTATCTCCCTAAAAAAGCAGCGGAGCGCCCCTCGTTTTCCGTATTCCGTTTATCGTTTTTTCAAATCAAGAACGGTAATTGGGAACAGGCCCTTTGTTTCAATTTTCAAATTTTGATTTTTGTAATATTAAAATTGAAACGAAATATGGATAAGGAAACACGTTTCGTGTTTTGTTTTGTAATTAGTAAAACGAAAAACGATATTAATAAGTCAATTTGTTCTTTGTTTTTTGTATTTGTTTCGGTTATAAGAAAATCGGAATATGAACTAATGTGCGTTTATTTTCGTGTTTCGTGTTGTCGAATGCAAAACGAAAAACGAAAAGACGGTATGTACACGGACCTATCACCGACGAGCAGATCTTAATTGATGAATTTAATCACGCATTATTTATTAAGAATTTTTCGAGTCATTCAAGCGGCCTTATTGTCTATGTAAAACAATCATTATTATCGAGGCGTATTCTCGACCTCGAAAATCCCCGTTTACACTCAGTTTGGCTAGAAGTTTAATTGCATAATTTCAATACTCTGGTTTGCTGCTTTACCGACCGCCTAATTCTGATGTTACTTATTGGAATGATTTTGAAATCATAATTGATAAAGCACTTTATTTAAACCAGAACGTCATTCTGCTCGGGGACATAAACGAAGACCAATTTAAACACAATGCTCGCCTCTTTCAATCAGTATCCCTGTATAATATGCACAACGTTATCTCTCAAGCGACAAGGGTCACCGCAAATACGGCTACACTTATTGATCCGATAATAAACTATCCCTCAAACCGTTAGTGATCACCATGCTACTGTCATTCATGTTACAATTTTTTTAATAAACAGCAAACCGATTCGACGAAACGTTTGGTTGTACAAATATGCCGATTTTGAGCGACTTAACAATCTTATTAAATGTACAAACTGGGAATTTATCCATGATTCTTATGTCAATGAAGCAATTGTTCTATTTACGAACAAACATATCGAACTGATGAAACTTTGTATACCAAATAAACTTGTTACAGTGGCCCTAATGTCGTTGAATGATTCGACCGGTGTTGTTCCACAATTCCTTGATATTTCTAACGCAAAATTATATAACCTGTCAATATTAGAATCAGAAATTATAGACGTTATAAAATGCTTAATAACCAATAAAGCCGTCGGTGGCGACCTTATAAGTCATATTGTCTTATAAAAACGTGTAATTCTATTGCTAAGCCATTGTGTATCCTCTTTAACAAATCACTTAACGAAAGTACTTATCCCGCTCAATGGAAAGAAGCGATACTAATGCCTCTATTTAAAAAGGGGAATTGAATAATCCATCCAACTACCGTCCTATCTCATTGTTAAGTTGCGTTGGCAAGCTGATGGAGAGGGTAGTTTATAAACATTTATATAACCATCTGCTTGTTAACAAACTGATATACTCCAACCAATCGGGCTTCCTAAAAGGTCACTCCACAGTCTCTCAATTAATCGACAATTTATCAAATAACGAAAGGTATTGATAAAAAGAAACTAGCATGCATGGTATTCTGTGATATTTCTAAAGCGTTTGACCGCGTGTGGCACACTAAACTTAAACAAAATTGGTTTGATGGAAATTTACTGAATTGGATCAAAAGTTATCTCGGGAGTCGCACTCTAAAAGTCGAGGTTGGTGCATCAATATCTCAAACGTTAGAGCTTAATGCCGGTGTCCCACAGAGATCTGTTCAAGGCCCACTATTTTTTCTTGTATATGTAAACCATATAGTCAAGCACCTTGAATGTACTGCCCGCCTTTTTGCTGATAACACTTCCCTCTCTTGTACTACCTCAAATATGTCTAACATTGAAATCGTTCTGAACCATGACTTACAAGTTATTAGTAACTGGGCAAAACAATGGCTTGTAGATTTAAATCCACATAAAACCGTGGCTATGTTATTTTCATCACACCATGCTGTTCCCCAACCGCATCTTTTATTTAACAATGTACCGGTCAATTTTGTAGAAAACCACAAACACCTCGGTCTTACACTTAGCTCAAACGGTAAATGACACGATCATATCATTAACATAGAAAAAATCGTCATCAAAAATACTTGGAATTATGCGAAAAGTTAAATACATGGTCTCTAGAAAAACATTAAATCAAATGTTTATTTCTCACCTTCGACCACTACTTGAGTATGCATGTGTCGTTTGGGATGGCTGTGAGCTTTATGAAAAAGAAATGTTAAACCAAATTCAAAATGAAGCGGCAAGAATAGTCACGGGTCTCACAAAATCTGTTTCTTTGTCTAACTTGTATTCAGAAATCAACTGGCATAGTTTAGCCGAACGTAGAAAGTATATCAAACTTATACACATGTACAAAATACACAATGGCTTATGTCCAGACTACTTACAAAATTTACTACCGGTAACTGTTTTTCAACAATCTGCTAGAAACCTGAGGAACGCAAATGATTATGTAATCGTTACTAGAAGAACGGTACTCACGTTCATTTATCCCGTCGGCTATCGATCTATGGAACAACTTACCTCGCGACATAAGATTATTAGATTCTCTATCAAGATTCAAAATTAAACTGAAACAATTAATTCACCCAAGTGTCGAAACTCCATTATATTTTCATGTTGGTGATAGAAAATCGTCCATTTTACATGCTCGACTAAGGAATAACTGTAGCGACTTGAAACTGCACTTGTACACCAATCACTTAGAACCTTCACCTGTATGTGTATGTGGAGAAGTCGAATCGGTGTATCATTTCTTTTTTAATTGTCCACGCTTTTCTTTACAACGTACAACTCCTTTTGAAAGCCTTCATGCAATTGAACAAATAAACTGCAATACAATGCTGTTTGGTAATAACATGTTAGATAATGACACCAACTGCTTCATATTTTTTTTATGACAAATGTACTTTTGACCATGTAATATAGAGCTTTACAAAATCACGCTATCGTCACGAACATGTAATGTTAATAATAAAACAGGGAAAGGCCAATAACAATGTTGTTAGAACTTTAGGTCCTACCATTTTTTCAACATAGTTGTATTCCTATATATATTTTGTATTGTTGTGCTTATTTTGGAAATAAAATATGTTTAAAGGTCAATTTCAAAGAAAATCCAAAGTCATTATATTTAACGCTTTTTACATTGTAATACAATTACCATCTGATGTCATCTGTCAAAATAATGATAATTCCGTATATGGTCGATTTCCATTTTTAACATTTAATTCTGGTAAATATTGACGAAACGGTGCTCAAATGCATAAACACAAACTTTTTCCATTTTTTCTAAAGTATCAAACGAATTTCGGCATATGCTTCTTTTTAAAGATTTGATGAAATTTCGATGAAAAGTTTCGTAGTGAATTTCAACTAAAGTACCGGGGTATCTCGCGAATTATTTGCCATTGACAATTCCTTTGAATAAAATAAAATTCAAACACGCTGTATCGTTATCGTTACACTCTTTTAGTTCGTTCATTATTGAACAATTACTTTCAGTTGCATACATTTGTATTGTACTGTATACTGATTGCACAACAAAAATCATCGTGTACAATTCATATTCTTTTGCAAAGACCAATAAACAACCTTATTTATATTAAGATATCATAACATGTACAATTCGTTTCTGTATTGAAACATTGGTTTTTATTTAAATTGTCCAAACTATTTATACTATTTGTCGTCTGTGTATGGTGTATGTTGGATGGTTGTCATTTTTTTTATAGAAATTATTTTGACAATACATATCGTTATTTTAAATGTTTTAAACAAGTCTCGTTTCCGAGATCATATACGGGAATTCACTGTGTGAGCTACTTCGATATGTTTACTAATCTATAAAAAAATCATTGTTTAAACAGACGGCACGTCCTTATCTACAGTTTGTGTGTCGTAATACACAGGATATTGGATGTTCAGGGCTTGATTGGGCAATAAAACAAAGACGCGGTCTGCGGTTTTCGGTAGAACGTTTGTACTGACCAACATAATATTTAATAGTGCAAGTGCTTATCTTACATCTAGGGATCAAAACACGGGTCGAAGCCACTGTGTGCTCTTTTGGGCCATAAAACAATCCCGATGGCTATTTTATGTAGCACGCTAGGTCAGAAACTAACAAGCTAGAGTAATAAATCACAGAGATTATGATCTGAGAACTGCATGGAGTCTGAAATGAAACAAAATGCCGACTAATCAAAATGTTCGCAGCCTTATGTTTCAATTTAAAATTCGACATGTAGACATATATGATGCAATAATTAAAATCAATTATGGTTTCGTCGTGGCTACAAACTGAGAAAAGCATAAACAACACGAAATTATCACTAATCCAGGTGCGGGAGCCTACAGCTAGGTGCGAGCACGGTTTCCTTTTATCATCGGCGTCTAAAAAAGACAACAAAACTGTCATGTGCATGGGTGTGAAATACATGTTGAAATTTGGAAAAGAAGACATATTCCGTTTATATCTGCTAACAATCCCGACTGTATATTTGACGATAAAATTTGTAAACGGCGCGCTAATATAAAACAATCAGAAGTGTGTTTCGGATTACAAATTGGTATTCTTATTGGGGAATTCAACACAACATTTATATCTGTAATATATTTGTAATAAATTAAATATTAATTTGTTAAAAAGCTTTTCGTGTCGAACAAATATTTTGATAATATAATGCATGAAAAGCACGATTTCCAGGAGGATTACACCCGGTTGCTATCATCAGTAACTTACCACGATTGAATCGTGGAGCAGTACACATAAGGATAAGTGTGGTATGTATAACAAAGCCATAACACTGAAATAAACTAATTAAATGATCGATTGATAGTTACATTGGGGTTACTCAGAGGCAATCAAATTACCGCTAATGATTATCACACGCGCATTTGTTTGCAAAAATTAGGATATTATGTTTTTCATTTTCGTCCATAAATAACGCTTCGGAAAAAAGTCCCGTTTTTTACCCACGAAAAATACAGCAGTGTGTTTTCTGTCTTCTGAAATTTGTATTGAACTTTACATTTGCACTATGCATAAGTGGAAAAGATTACGAACTAGACCAAACATGGGCGATGAACAGTTAGAGTGGGTGCAAATGATTTGACTTATTGTTATAAGTTAAATTATGTGTTACAATATTACGATTTCTTTCACTTGCATTTATTTACAAAGAAAGAAGAGATGATGACAAATCTTAAAACGAACACTTTAAGGCTTTGTCCAGCCATTTTGGTAAAAGAAGTCTAATTGGGATTTTGTAAATCGATTTTTACATCGATAAAATGGCGTGTACTGTACATATACGGTCTAATTTCATGAAGTTCATCTTCATTATGATCAGATTCGTCAGAAAAGTCCATAATTTAACATAACAGTATTGAAGTAATAGCAATACAGTTGATCGTCTCGGCATAAATAACGCTGTTAAAATATACCTCTGACGTCACAGCAAGCAACCCATATGAAAGACGTCGGACCTCGGACATATCCGATACAATTTGTAGAGGTCCGATACTATTTCCAAAACTGTTTGACCTCGTGGCAGACAAAAAACCCATGTAAAACTATGCTTAAAAATGAACACGAAACTAGGAATATGCAACAAAATTCGGACTGGTTTAAATTTATTTTACTTCGATTTATTATTTAACTTTAAAATAAAACGGATTTGATTTTGTGCTGTTGACGTAACAAACTCCAAGCGCGATTTTAAAAATTACAGATCCCGCTTATAAAATTTGTTGCAAGTAAACTCAAGATATAACGCGAAACTAACTACGAACGTAACGTCAATCAATTTTTTCTGATATGGCTGGAAAGTGAGCAGCATATAAAAATTAAAAAAAAGTAAAAAAAAAAAGGGTATACAAGGCGAAAAATACCTGTTTCCACATAGACATCGCCTTCTTGATCGTCATTATAAGAGTACTAGTGTTTTATATTGCTGTTTAAATAAACTTGTTATGTATACATAATCAAAAAGCGTTATTCGCTCTAAACTGTAAGTTTAACACTATGTTTTCATACAACATGTTTTAATTAAGTTTTTATTGTATTGTATCTTGAACGGATAAATATTGTGAACGTCATTTTTTAGAGGTCACACTGACCTTGATCTTTGACCTAGTGACCCAAAATGGGTGTGGCGTGTAGAACTCATCAAGGTGCATCTATATATGAAGTTTTAAAGTTGTAGGTGGAAGCACTTTGATTTTAGAGGCAATGTTAAGGTTTAAGCACGACGACGGCGGACAGCGGACGACGAGCAGGCTATGATAATAGCTCGGGTTTTCTCCGAAAATAGCCTGGCTAAAAATTAACTCTATAAATGTTATTTTCTGCAGTTTGGTTAAAGAAGAACGAGGTCCGGTAAAATCTGATGAGGTCCGATAAATTTTATAAGTAATCGGACCTCATGTCCGGTAAGACTTTTTTGTCTTTCGTATGGGTTGAGCAAGGGAGGTAAGTCAGTCCAACATTGAGAAAAAGGTGCGTTATTGGAAGATTTACCTGGTGATTTATGGCATAAGGCGTAACGCTATATTTTTGCAAATAGTTTAAGTCCGCATCTCAAACAATAATCTTTAATATTATAAGGTTTCCATAAGTGTTAACATTGACCTTTAAACGAAATGATAATAGTGCAAGTGCATATCTTACATAAATAAAATAAATATTTACGCAAACATAATGATAAATGCAGAATGTTGTTAACATTTTGTGACGTCATTAAACATTGCAACGTCATTTCAGCAAAATAACAAAACGCGATTGGTCAATTAACGAATAACAAGCCAATCAAAACGCTTAAAAAGTATATTACACATGTATAATATAAAAATATATGTAATGGTTATATTACATGGGAAACAGGGTATGACATGTGATAAAATTCCAAATATTTATTTAACTTAAGTTTATGTATTTATGTTATACTCAGCAGGTAAAATCCATGCCAAGCTTTAGAGTTGTTGCTGCCATTGAACTTAGTTTAAACCTATTTATTTTAGCTCGATTGCATCGAAAGCCTTAGGCTTATATAAACGCTCTCGAGTCCGTTTCCTGGGCCTAAAACCAGTACTTGGTGTCTTTGGGGGAAATCTAAAGAACGCTCCCACGGTGGGGATCGAACCCGTGACCTCCCGGTCGCTAGGCGGACACCATATCCATTACACCACGGCGACCCACTGAACCTGGAACAACACACAGTGGGTATGCATATTCGTTCACCCACGATCCGAACAACGTGGATATAAACAAGAACTGGTTATCTGGCGGCTTAACAAACTTAACAGCAACTAAAACTCCGACAATTGTTCTTCTTGACAACAATGGGGAATTTCACTCATTTGGATACGATGCGGAAGCACACTTTGTGTCACTAGCGCATAGAAATAAACACAGAGGCTTGAAATTGTTCATGCGTTTTAAAATGGTACTGCATGATTACAAGGTACGATTAATCGAACAAAAAAGTAGATAAATACCCCAAGAATAATTTAATTTATCACAGTAATTAACATACGTATACTTTGTCAAAAACTGCATTTCGAAATTCAAATCTAGTTGTATATGGACGATTTCATACTGTGTTATATCGTTATATCTAGTGTAGCTTAGTTTCAAAAGAGACTTGTTAACATATTTTCCCTTCGTCGTTTCAACCTTTCTTTATTTGACAACTTCATAAAAAGCATATACTGTAAAAGGAACATCGATTTACTGCACAAATGATTGATGACTTTTCTTGCTAAATTCACCCTTTTCAATTAACAACTTTTAAAAAGACAAGCATCTTTTTGCAAAAGCATCGCATTATTAGTCTCTTTATAAGAAAAACAATCAATGTACTAGTGACGATTTTAATAATCATGTTAAATGAATTACTTGTCCAAAATTAAACCCGACTGAGTCCAACTCAATTGAATGTATAATAATTATAGAGGAAGCCTCAACAAGCCTTTACAAAAATTGTCCAATAATAAAAAGCCCTGGAAGTTCTGGCTTCAATGCAGATTTTTGTAAAATTTTCTTGAAAACAAATGGGTATTTTTGTAGTCAGGTCCTTAAATGATGCTTTTAATTGTAACAGTTTATCAATAACACAAACTCAATGTATCATAACCTGTATTCCAAAGGGTGACAAGATAATTATTGATGCCAAGCATCAAAGGGCGTCGGGAATTTCAGTGTAAAAGGCACTCAATGAAGTAACATGGAACGATTTTTTTTTCTACTGTAAATATTAATATATTGGCCGATTATTTTAAACAAAATAGAAAAAGATACTTGTATAACCATTATCTATAATTTTGTGTTATAACCCCCAAATAACCATTATTTATGATGTTATAATACATACCTTGCTATATATAGTAACAAATTTGTACAGTTGTTCATGCCATTATCACCATTGCGGGGTCATTACATTATAAATATTCGGCCCTAGGGCCGATTATTTATATTCGGCCCACAGAATGTGTGCGCGTGACGTTCAACTGGAAAAAAATGGCGTCCACATCCAGTCTTAGCCATAAAAAAGTAAAACATCTAGGTTATTGTTCTACTCACCGAAGTTGTGTAATAACCATGTTTATTTTCGTAAAGTTTAATTTGCCTTCATGACGAGTTAAAATTCTTAACATATTTCTTCATCGCAATCCATCTCTTCCATTTTAAAGCACTGGATGTAAGCACTAAAGCAGGCAATTCTTTGGGGATAGACATTCTTTGATCGACTGACAAAGGAACGACTTATTCATCAAAGAAATTACCGTTTTAATTCAACATCGAATTCATTCGAACAGTTAAAGAACAATTCACTTACACTTTTCTTAAATTTAATTCATCAATTATTCAACAAAACATCGCTTTATTCGACATTTTAACGAAATCGAAAATGCAGTCTCACCAGTTTCATTCCAGTTTTATATCATAACACTGTTATTCACATTCATAATATTATAATAATCCATCGTAAACACACACACTAATCGTTTAATGCTTAAAAAATATTTAACTGTTAAATAAAAACACGCCAAGTCCGATTTGTTGTTGTCCTTAAATCCAAAGCGTCAAGCTAGTTTCGTCATTTAAATAACGTCACATGAGATACGTCATAAATTGCGTAATCAATTCAAAGAAAGTACGGAAAGCTGGTTCATCATAAATTTTAGTGAAGGACCAACATAGTATGATTTTAACTCAAAACCTTGGCCCATCTATAATTTATTATAAAAGTAAGATATATATTATAGACGTTAATACACGGCTGAGCCGGGCCGGGCAATGATAATCGGCCGCAGGTCGCAAACGGCCCTCGGGCCGTTATGCTCCCTGTGGGCCGATTATCACTGCCCGGCCCGGCACAGCCATGTATTATCCTCTTAGTGTTATAACCCCCAAATAACCATTATCTATGATTTTGTGTTGTAACCACCAAATATTTTATAGTTCATTTTATTTACGTTGGTTTCCTTTTTTATACTGGCATCCGTGTGCAGTTTTCATTAATGGAACAGAACTGTGTAGGTTTTAAAAAATCTGCTTCATCTTGAAAGAGTAATTTCATATTTTTCTCAACTTCAAGGGGAGATGATTCTGAACTTATTCTTACGTTGCTCATTTACGATAGGGGTTGAGTACTCATTGATATGAAAACACTGTAAAAATTTGAAAAAAAAAGAATGACAACTGTAAATTGAATAAAGAATCTGCATTTCACAATACTTTGAAATTCAGTAAAAGATCATAATAGATTCATTGCTCCGAAATTCATCATTTTCAATAAGGTTCGAGAAATACTGATATAAAAACACTTTACACGTTTGGAAAGATGCAGACGAAAGTTGTGAAACCTTTTAAACAAGTGGAAATTGTTTATTTTGTCAAATTTAATAGAAAAAATTCTGGACTTATTGTCCCGATGTCCTCATTTTTAATGAGGTAAAAATGCTCATTGATATGAAGACACTGTAAGTTTGGAAAGAATCTGATGAAAAATGTTGACAAAATCACCTAACCAAGCAGTTTTTCACTTTTTTTTTTTAAGTTCAAAGAGACATCATTCTGGACTTATGGTCCGATATTGCTCATATAGAGAGTTTGGGTTGGGTCCTCATTGATAAAAAACCTGTGCAAGTTTAGGAACAATCGGATGAAAATTTTGGACTTCGAACAACGATTTCAAAATTTCTCAAATTCTAAGGAAGATAACTATGGACGTAATGGTCGGATAATGCTTAAGGGCCCATACCACCTGGATAGTAATACGTGTCGCGCTTTGCGCTCTATATGTGGTTCTTAAAAAAAACTCCGAGGAGTGCTTGACTCTAGGGAAACGGGTTGCTGAGACGCAGCTCCTCCTTGATAAGCGGCTGCTTCCTTTATCGCAACTCATTGTTACAATCAATAATACGTGTCGCGCTTTGCGCTCTATATGTGGTAGGGATAGTACTTAGGGCCTATGATAGACAACCATAAAAATACATGGATAATAGATGTGTTGTTTGCATTTATATGTTAATATAAAAATACGTGTTTTTTATTAGATATTTAAGTGATGTAAGAAAATTTAATGAACGTTGTCACCACGCGGCATCCATTAATTTTTATAAAAATGTCCAAATGTAGTAAAATGGATTTTAACATGTCTACATAAAATAAAGCTTTATTATATTTATTAACCTGACTGAAAAATATTGTCAGCCGCCGAACTGTTGCGTTCGTGTCGGAACCCGGGATTAAACCGGGGGCCTTTAGATGATTGTTGCGTTAACAACCTCAGTCTAACGCTCTCCCAACTGAGCTATTCCGGCTGACATCATTTATGTACTGCTATTTGGTGAAGTTGTGTATAGCGATCGTTATTATATGTCTATTAATAAACTAATACATTGTACGTTTTCGTACCACTACGCCTTCCAATAAACTTGCTTGCGCGATAGGTCGTCAAATATCGTACTACATTGATTCTCCACTAAATAAGCAAATTAGAAAAAACACAAAATAAATATATTTTGATTATGTTTTGTTTTAATACAAAACCAGAAGAAAGTTTCGCGTATTTGCCCAGTCCCTGTGATCTTTCCCCTGTGATCAGTTGTGGATCAGTTATTAATTAAAACAATTAGCTTTGCATTATTGGCGATAAATGTTGTAATAACTGTAATAGGCACAAATGCAGTACTTATTTACACTAATTTACACAAAAAATCACCACTAAGCATGATATTTTTAAAACAAAAATATATACATTGATCCGTAAAATAACTTCTTCTCCCATAAGCGAAAAAAATGCATTACATACTAGTCGCCGCTCTCCAGAGCGACGCCAATAAATCTAAGCTTTATTTTACAAAATTTGCGCCCTATTACTCTTTTAACAATTGCTTAAAAAATTGCCTCTGGAATAGTAGCAAATAGAGTGAAATTATTTATGGACAAGTTAATTCATAACGACAAGACGGAATTCATGAAAAGGAGATACATAGGGGAAAATACAAGGTTAATTTATGACATTATACACCTTATTATAGAAAATGAGAGTCCGGGTTTACTTCTCCTAATAGACTTTGAAAAGGCATTCGATTCATTTTCGTGGTTCTTTGTACAAAATACACCTATTGAAATAGAGATCCCTAGGTCAATGGTCAAGGTCTCTGCCGCAATAAGTGTGATAATTGTTTCCGATCAATAACTCCTCAATGAATTTACCGATTAGCTTGAAAGTTCACATGTGCATTGATATTTGACAGTTTATAACCCCTTTTGAAATTGGGTCCACTTGGTCAAATTTCAAGGTCACTGTCACAATAAGTATGAAAATCGTTTCCGATCAATAACTCGTCAACGAATTTGACCGATTGGTTTGATACTTCATATGTGCATTTGCCTTGGACAACAGTAGTTGACCCTTTTGAAACTGGGGTCACTTGTTCAAAGCACTGTTTGGGGGGCATATGTCTCCGACCGCAGAACTTTATTATCCTTTGCGCTGAATTTGTGTAACATGTATTGAGAGTAAACAATAATATAAAGGGTATTACAATACCTATATTTGAACAAAAATTGTCCAAGTTTGCGGACGGTACTTCTATTGTATTAGAATGTACTGAATAATCTTTAAATAAAACACTTACTGTCAACGAGATTTTCAAATATTTCAGGTCATAATATTAACGAATGTTGTAAATGGCAAAAACAAATATAGTTCGTATGCCATAAAAACACAATGGAACTTTAACTGGATGCAACACAGCTTTAAACTAGTTGGAATAAATTTCCATGTTGACCTGTCAAAATAATTACAATGAAACAAATGTTTAAATATAAAGTATCCTAAAAAAATGGAAAAGAAGATTTCTTACAACAATCGGAATTCAATTACCCACCGATACCATTTTGAATTTTATAAAATCTTCAATTCTGGCTTTAATTTGGGACAACTTAGAAACATAAAGTATACAACAATAATAATAGAATATAGTGAAGGAGGTTTAAAAATGACGCATTATGATGCATTTATTCGAGAATTGAAACTACCTGGTTACAAATAATTCAATCCTTTAGTGGAAATTGGATAGATATCGCACACCTGTATTTTGATATTATAAACTATTTGATTGCAGTTATAATTACGGTTTAAATATATCTAACAGAATTTCAAACCCTGTTTGGGTAGAATTTTTAAAAGACTTCATACCTTGTTGTAGTGAAATCGAAGTGAAGGCAGAATAATTATTGTATTTTCCACTTTTTATAATCCAAATTTATTGAAAGGAAGTATAATTTTTTCTTTAAATCATGGTTTGATGCTGGAATTCACTGTTTCTATGTGATATATTCCAAATCAACTTTTATTTCTATCGATTGGTTTAATGAAAAGAACAATTAATGTTTCATTAATTATATAGGGATTACAAGAACAATAGATACATTTGTGGAAAAATAATAAATACCTTGTCCTATCCAACAAATAATAACACCTTTTTTGCCACCATTATTGCAACTAATACTGAAAAATGAATCTGGTGCAAAAAAAGACTATACACTATTGTAAATAAAAACACTGAACTAACTTCGGTTAGAACTAAATGGAATATAAAACGCAATGCCATAATTAATGAAAATGAATGGAACTGCATTTTTGAACTACCCTTTTTAATAACAAATGATGTACAGATATAGTGTTGCCAATACAAAGTAATTCACAGGATACTAGGAAAATATTGTCTTTTAAACAAAATGAAAATAGCTGATGATCCATTATGTTCGTTGTGCAAGCAATGTGAGGACAATTTAGAACTGTCATTCTGGGAATGTAAGGTATCAAAAACATTAATTGATGAGATATTACCATGACAGTCCTATCCTTTCATGAATAAGAAATAAAACCTTTCTTGTGTATTTAAAAAACCCAGCTAGAGCGTTAAATAATGTTACTTTGTTTATTAAGGTATACGTATACAATTGTAAAATGGACATCTTCATCCCAAGCTATACAGGAGACAAAAAATACATAAAGCATGAATATGAAAATGTAAGAAAAGTATTACTTTCAAGCGTTATTCAGCATCTTTTGACAGTGAATGGAAACTGTCAAATGCCATGATATATCAAAACATAGTATTTAAATTTAATGATTATTGTAGTTCTTTACAACTGTGTACAAATACTATTTTACTTCAACTAATGTGTAATCATAAAAGAAATTAAATGTAGTACCTATATGACATAAATCAAAATTACATGTATCTATTATTGTGTTTCTATGCATTTTTTCATCTGAATGTCTAGATACTATTCGCTTATTACAATGTATACATACTTTAAATGTTATATGATGTATATGACATCCTGTCGTTTAAAAATGAAGCCTTTTTCTGTTTGAACAAAGTGTGTAAACTTTAAATGTCTGTTGACAAAAAAGTTGTTTTTTCCTTGTTGTTATTTTAATGTAGTCTCAAATATGTCTGAAACTGAAACTGAAACTGAAACTTGCTCATTTGATGAAACGCCTATTTATATAATTATATTCAATGGCGTTGTACAAAACATAAGTATGTACATAAAATTGATAAAAAATAAGAGGTATTGATAATATTATGCAGCATTAATTAAAGGATTAATGCTCTTTAAATTTGTGATATAAATAAGAATGTTGTAAGAAACTTAAGCAATAAAACAATACCGGCTACACTATTAAAACACAGTAAAAGTAAAATATTATGTAATAAATTGACATAACTAGAGTTAAGACAATAATTATAATAATAATATGAGCAAATATTTGGCAACATAAAGACACTGTTTTTCATTTACTAAAAGGATACGTAAAAGGATATTTCTGCAGTCTGGCTGTCGGATCCCACAGCTACCGGTCACCTGTCATACTTAAGGACACTTCTTTTGAGTTTTAACCTTATTTGAACTATCGTGACTACAAGTCACACATTGACTGACCAAGTGTGACTACAAGACACAACTTGAAGGTTTAAATTACAGTGTGACTATAAGACACAACTAGAAGGCCTAAGCATGACTAAAAGACAGCTGGTTGATGTAATTCAATCACTGAGCAAAGAAGCCCTAATGATTCTTGGTTACCAGTCACTTGTACAATAAATATCCTTTTCGAGCAAAGAAGCCCGCACAATTCTTTAATTGCTTGGTCCTATGAGTCCTAGTGACAAATAAGCCCGTACAACTGAGTCTCGATTATTTTTTTAAATCACAGGTTTTCAAATTAAACTAGGTTGTAAAAGTCTCTGAAGAGAAATGTTTTCAAATTCCTTTTGAAAATGTTTATTGATGCGGAAGTCCTGATGCTTGATGGAAGGTCATTCCACAGTTCCGGACCAACAACTCCGAAACTCCTGTCCATGAAAGTTTTTCTCTTTGTGCGTTTCACATCATAACATCCGTCAAACGAGACGGTAGATCGTAGGTTACGTGCTGGTACTTTTTCTTTTAAAAGTTCTGTAAGGTGTTTTGGCGCGTTACCAACAGAACAATTATACATGAAGTTCAGTAATTTGAATGTTATCCTAGCCTTTACTGGTAGCCAGTGTAGTTCATACAAGGCATCTTTTGAACTGTCATGTTTCTGTCGGCCGAGTACCAATTTGGAACACATGTTTCGGATACGTTGCATTTTGTTTATTTCGCATTGAGCTGTTCCATACAAGATGATATTACAATAATCTAGATGGGATATTACCAAAGACAAAACGAGTATTTCTGTTGCTTCTTTTGTTAAGTATTTCCTTATTTTTTTTTATTTTAAGGTAGTTGTACATGGCTGTACGGCACTTAAATTTGATGTGTTCTTTAAAATTTAGTGTTTCGTCTAAATATGCACCCAAATACCGTATGCATTTTTCTGCTTTAACAGTGTCACCAGCAATATCTATTTCTTTAGATTGACATTTATTTAATTGGGGTCTACTACCGAACATGATGAATTCCGTTTTTGATGCGTTCATTTTCAGTTTATTCTCGTTCATCCAGTTGTTAATAACGAGTGCACAACTTTCAAGTTCTTGAATGGCAGTTCTTTCAACAGAAGAAGATGTAGGTTTGAATCGCTTGTTTGCGGTGTGGTCGTCTGCAAAACCGTAGACTGTGATGGAGGGAGGAACGACATCAAACAGTGTTCCAGCGGACGTCAGGTAGAGCCATGGACCAAGACAACTACCCTGGGGGACACTACACTCCAAAGAACGTGCCGCCGATAAAGCTGAATGAACACTTATGCGACAGCTTCTTGGACGAAGGTACGAGTCTATCCAGTTTAGTGCCGTGCCACATGCACCGTATTGTTTTTGCAACACGTCTAGTAGAATGTCATGATCGACTGTATCGAAGGCAGCACTCAAATCAATGGCGATAAGTGTTGTAACCTCTTGTTCTTCCATACCTTCGAGTATATCATTGACTAGTCTCAGTAAAGCAGATTCACAAGAATGGAATTGTCTGTAGGCTGACTGATTTTTTGGAAGAGAAAAACTCCTTGACTCAGAGAGAGATTAACCAATTTTGTCACGAACGGTAGTAACTCGTTTAAAAATGATTTAAGTACTCTTGTTGGCAATGCATCTAGTTCGCATGATTTTGTTGGAAGATGATTGATGATCTTTTTCACTTCATCTTGGGTTAGCTCCTCGAACATACCGAAACATGGCACTTCCTTGTGATCGGTTGTGAATTTTTCGAAACTTGCAAGGGAATCTCGAATTTCGTTAATTTTATCCAGGAAGTGACCGGCAAAATTTTCAGCTATCGCGGTGTCGCTTTCACCTTCAGGCATAGGGTTATCAGTATTTTTTCCTGTTAATTCTGATACAAACTTGTAGAGTTTTTTAGAATCTCCATGAAAATCAATTACTTTTTGACTAAGCGATTGTTGCTTCTCTGCATTCAACTCGAAAGTGTATTTATTTCTGGCATTTTTGAAAAGTTCATATTGTTCTGGTTGTTTGTATTTTCTCCACATGCGTTCCAGTTGGCGTGTTTTACGTTTTAGTTCAAGAATGTTTTCATTAAACCATGGTTTTGGTGCACGACAGATTTTGTTTTTCTCAATGTATGGAGCGTGTGTATCAAGAATTCTACAGATTTAATCTTCAAATTGCTCTACAAAAGTGTCTACTTTGTCTGCTGTACTTGACATTTCATTGAGGTCGTTAGTAAATGCTGAGTGGTCTATGTTTTAAAAATTTCGAAATTTTATTGTTTGACTCTTGATATTTTCTTTTTGTAATTTGGTAACGACTTTAACTACACAATGGTCCGAAATGAAAGGGCCTGGTTCACACAAATTGATTTCAATACCATTTGTAGCCTCAGAGATTACTAGGTCGAGTGTATTTCCCTCTGTGTGTGTGCTGAAATTAACATGTTGTTCCAAACCCATTGCTACAAGAGAATTCTTAAATTCAGTCACAACACTGTTAGTTTTGTTGACATGCAAGTTGAAATCTCCAAGAATCATAAGATTTGAATAGTTGGGAACAATGTCCTCCATGAATTCGAAAAATTCTGTTAAAAATTGATGTTCAGTCCCTAATGATTGTGGTCTGTAAACGCCAATTACATTAATTGTAATGTTTTTGAGAATCAGTTGCCATATACCATGTTCAAATGTCCGGGTATTACTACTTGACACTTTTCGTACAGTAACCCCAGTCCGACAAGTTAAAGCCACTCCGCCGCCTGTTCTATTTGAACGATTTACAGTACTCATTGTATAACCATTTTGATTTAAGTCTGAGGTATCTATTTGGTGTTGCTTTTCATCTGAGAACCAGGTTTCTGTAATACGGCAAAGTCGATTTTTTCTTCTCTCAGATATTGACCAATCAAAACATCTTTGTTTCTAACAACAGAATGACAGTTCAGTGAAAGGCAAGATATTTTTTCGTTTAGACCATTTAGTGTATTGCATTTCTTGGGGTATGAGAGGTTGTTTAAGTTTGCATCTGAACTGTTTTGTGTGCTGTGTCTTTTCAAAGATGTTACAGTTGGAATTTGTGATGGTAAACTTTGTAGATTATTTAAATTTACGCCACTATTTGTGTCCCATACACGTAACTCTTGATCTCAACCGCCTCGGGTACCTCTATATTTCAAAAGATTGTATTGCTTTAAAATGGTTAACGTTCCTTTGTTTGGTATTGTATGATTTCTCGACACTGCAGATAAACCCAATAATTGGTCCCTATTATATCTAATCAGACACATTGTGATTGCAAGTATGTTAATCCGTTTAGAAAGTGATCACCACAGGTAAAATATTAATCCGTTGAGAAAGTGTTCACCACAGGAAAAATATTCATCCGTTGATAAAATATTCCCAAAATATAAACACAGATCAAATAGTTTCTACTGTTATTCTACTTTTAGCATATCTTTTTTTAAAGATAAATTAAGTATTGCATCCGTCAAACATTAATGAATATCACTGACAAAAATCACATTTTCCTGTCACTGGTATTCTCAAAATAATCCGAAATATGAGAGCACAAATTTTGGCAGCCTACACTTTGGCGCCCACTTGACTTTATATGTCCACACTTATTCATATAATACATACATGAAATGCATATTTGTTTGTAAGATTAGTTTAATTAAAAAAACATGTACCAAAATATTATCCATAAGCTTTATTTTGTATTATGATTAAGTCTTTCTTTCTTCTATGGTAAAGGTATGGATTCTTTCCACCTTTATATGCCAATTTCTTTGAATGGCAATGTCTATCATTATGTAGACAACGCGCAGGACTTCAGATGTGTTGCATATGTATTTGTATACGTATTTGTTTGCAGTCATGTAGTAAATGTGTTGGAAAAACAAAACAAAAACTTAACACTGTTTTAAATACTTCAATAAATACTGTAGTTTAATAAACATATAATTAAATTAACATATGTTACAGAAGCATGGTACTGACTTGAAAACTAACTAATACATTGTTTTAGTTTCATATAAATACTTCCAAGTAGACCAATCACACTTGTGTGTTACTTTTTTTTAAATTGTATTGTGTAAAAATCTATTTATTTATCACTTCTATAAAAATAAGAATTATAAGGGTCGAATCTATTGCATGTTAAATAATAATTGTATTTGTGTTTGTGCTTCAGTAAAAAATGTTCAAGCAAATTATAAGTGTCCGTTTAATAACATACACTGTAAAGAGTTTAATGATTCCGTTCAAAAAACAATAACAGCAGATTATATTTGATTTTAACACAATGTAAATTTTAATGAACAATATTGTCTATATAAAAATAATTTTAAAAACAATAAAAATAATTTAATTTTAAAAATAGTAATATAAACACATTAATAATAATAATAATAATAATAATAATAATAATAATAATAATAATTATTATTATATTTCAAACAAATAATAATACAAAACAATAAATAATTATATCAAGAGCACCGCATAACGGGTGCCACGCTCGGCTGCGAAAGCTTGTCAGACTTTCTTTTTAGAGGTCACAGTGACCTTGACCTTTGACCTAGTGACCCAACAAGAGATGTGTTTGTCAGAAATACAATGCCCCCTACTACGCCGCATTGAAATACAATTTCTATTTATCATTTGGCAGGTATAGAAATCATCTCCCTTTAAAGGTTATTACTTCCCTTGAATTTTGTCCAATCCAACCGGGGGGGGGGTCTCACAGTCAATTATGACCATGTCAAACATCACTGACAACCACGCAACCAAGGCCTGTGGTTTAATAGTGGTCATAGACAGAGTTTTTTTTCATAAAATTTATTCAAACGTAACTTAGGGTGTAAAGTGCCCCCAGTACCCGCTTAAGATAAATAAATAGACAATAGCAAAATAAAGGTGACTTAGTATGCTAGGTAATATTAACACAGTTATAAGAAACACAATAATATTTTTCAATTGATATCAGTCTTTTTACGTCTGCACGCTTAATTTATATCACAGTCTTTGTTCACGTCTGCACGTATAAATATGTATATGATGTTATTGAAAAACAGAGAGAATTGTAAGTTTAAAGTTGTAAACAAATAAAAGTCACCTTCCTAAATTAAAGCGGGTCTGAATTAGTATGCTGTATTGAGTTTGTTTGTTTCCATGTATAACAAGAGTATTGTTACCACAGTTCCTTAATAATAATAAAACATGACAAAAGAAACATATAAGGTTGTATATTTAAATGAAAAAAAAAAATAAAATAAAATGAGGTTCCCAGCGAACCACCTCAGGTCATGCACGGGCACGTCCCGCGATGGTCCGCCAGGAACATGATATAAAAATCCACAGCTGCCCTGGATGATGGATCCTTCGGTACCACTACTTACCCGCCTCAACCCCATCATCCAGTTAAGTCTGAACAAGTGTGAAAAAGCATGTATGATATTAAATATGTTTTTTTTAAATGAAACTCAATACGCAAGAAAGGTAACAACAATGTTCCTATGACCTACATGAGTGGAAATGAGGCAATGGTATGGCGTATATACAAAGTGATGAAACACGAGTGATAATGCATTTCAATGAATGAAATGAGATGAGCCCAAGGCCGGGTTACACAGTATATGAAATTATGATTGAAATGATTCATAGGAACATTGATGATTACAGTTATGAAACATATATAAAGGCATCAATACAAAAACTCATCACACAAATGACACAAAACACTAAACACTCTGTTGCTTTCTCTCTCTCTCTCTCTGACCCAGAATGACAACTCGAGCACCGGCTCTCCAAATCCTCGCTGCTGTCATCCTGAAATCAAAGAGAAAAAGCAAACAATAGAAAACAAGTACATTTTTATAAAAAAAAAGTAATGTTTGTATTCTAGTTCTTTATGATAACATATTTTTTCATTGGTTGTGTGGCATAACCCTCCCCAATATAAATAAAAGGAATCATTTGGTAAACGGTGAAAATCTAATGAGATTCTGAACTTAATTCTATTGATAAATTAAACAATTGAGTCTAAGGGAGACAACAATATTTTTTCATGTTTTACTAAATTCCTACATTTCCAAATAATATACCGTGACTCCGACAAAAATACTAAATACACATATTTTAATTCAGCATCTGAATTATTGACATAAAAAAAGTGAAAGTATTTAGATGAAATAGAAATGTGTTCAATGGTCAGAATGTCCATTAAAAATAGAACAGTTTTATTCAAAGGGGTGGTCATTATACAGTCTTAAAATAAATGTTGCTATGTTTCATCAGTTATACAAAAAGTACATTTTTTACTGGCTTTATTGAATTTTTTTTCATATAAATATTTGTTAACATACAAGACTGAATGTACTAATTTAAAACACGTATTTCTACAGTCAGAGTCAACTGCTGTAGAAAAATATTTTTAAATGCATTTTTGAAATTAATTAAAGGGAATTCCTTTTTACATTTAGGATTATATTCATTATTAGGATTAATTAAAAAAGCATATATTTGTTTGACATTTCAATGCATAAAATTATCAGTCTTCACCTCTTTTACAAACTTTGTAAACATTTTTAAACATTCCAAATAAAATGATGGTACAAATTCACTATGAGGTTCATTATTACTAAACAAAGAGTGATTACATTTTCTAAGTTGCATACCAATCCAATATCTTGCAAAATATGTCCAATGAGCTTTATAATCATTTAACAATTTAAATAAATGTGAAAGATAAAAAGCGTTATTTTTTTTTGCTGTATGTTAGGTACACGAAGGCCACCTTCATTTAAATCTAAATATAATGTTTTTCGAGTAATTGGCTCATGAACATTACCCCATACAAATTTATAACAACTCTTTTGTATCATATTAATATAATGACTGGGGATTGTTTGACATTGAATAAAATATAAGAGTTTTGAGATTACATATGTATTTAAAACTGCACTTTTACCTTTATAAGATGTACATTTATTTGACCACAAATTTAATGTTTGAAAAATTAATATAATGATTATTAAACATATCGTCATCTGTTAAATTTTATCCATATTTATAGCCTAATAATTGAGAATTGTTCACCCAAGAAATGCCAAAGAAATGGTCTGATCTAGATTTCCATTTTCCTAAAAACATGCCATAACTTTTATTGTAATTAATTTTTAAACCAGATACTTTTTGAAAATCAGTAACATGCTTAAAGAAATGATACATAGATTTGTCATCAGTTAAAACAGAAGTATTATCGTCTGCATATAAGGACATTTTAATATGAAATTTATTTCCTGGTGTTTGTATACCATTTATATTTGTATCATCTTGGATGACTTTGGCAAAGGGTTCAAGACAGAGTACATATAGAAGGGGTGATAATGAGCAGCCCTGACGAACTGAACGAAATAATGAGAAAGGATCAGATATATGACCATCTACAATTACAGACGTTTTAATATCTTGATATAATTTTTTTATTTATGTTATGAATGTTTCTGAAAAGCCAAATGAAACAAGTGTATTATATAAGTAGGACCAGGAAACCCTGTCGAACGCCTTCTCCTGATCTAGACAAATAAAACAAGCATTAATATTCTTTTGTTCAACATAATCAATGATATTTCTAAATAAATGTAAAATATCAAAAATAGTGCGACCAGGGATGGAACATGTTTTGGAAATGCCAATGATTGAGTCTAAAACCTTACATAAACTATTTGCTTATATTTTTGATAATTTTTTTCTATCAATATTTAAAAGAGAAATAGGTCTATAATGTTTAACTGATGTTTTATTATTTGGATCTTTGCATAATAATGTAATATAAGATATTTTTTGTGATTCAGACATATGGCCTAAATGAAAACATGTATTGTATAATTGTTAAAAAATATTGCCAAATAAATGGAAGAATTTAATGTAAATAAAGGAAGTTAAACCATCACTACCTGGACTTTTAGTGTGATCCATATCTTTTAAAGCTAATTTAATTTCATCTAATGATAAGGGGTTATTTAACATATTATTATCATCATTTGATACTTGAGGTAAATTATTTAAAAATGTATCATTTAAGGATGCATCTACTTGCTCTTCTGTATACAGTTTTTTATAAAATGTTTTAAAAGAATTTAAAATGTCATCAGTTGATTTTTTATCAACTCCACCATCAATAATATGGTGTATAATTTTGTTATTACCATTTTTTTATTCCTTGTTATGATAAAATGTACTAGAGTTTTCATTGTTATTTAAAATATGTACTTTACTTCTTATATATGCCCCTTTATTTAAATTGTCTTGAAGTTTATTTAATTTATCTTTAATATCTCCTTTTTCAGAAATATCAATACAATGCTTATATTGTTAAACTTACTTTGTGATTTCATCAAAAGATTTTTTATTTTTTGACCTACTAAAATCAACACAGAAATCTTTAATAAGTGTTTTCAAATTATCCCACCACTCTAATGTTATAGATTCAGTTCTACTTACAATTTTTTTTTAAATTCAAAAGCAGAAACAAAATCTGTGTCTTCAAAAATGGAATTATTTAATTTCCAATATGAATTTCCTATGTTAATATTATTTGTGTAATTGATATTATCAAAATTTAAAATTAAACTAACAAAATAATGGTCTGAATATGGACATGGAATAATATCTACACTTTTTCACTTGTCAATGAGTGAGTTTGAAACATAAATTCTGTCTAAACGACATGATATTATTTCATTTGAGCCTTTTCTACTCCAAGTAGTACTTATTCTTTCAGGATTCATGTATCTGTAAATATCTGTTATTTTAAATGTATTAATAATTTGTTTAAAAACGTTACAACCTTTAATTGCATCAATTAATGTTCCTCCTATTTTATCTAAATTTGGATTTAAAATGAAGTTAAAATCTCCTAAGGTAATTTTTTTTTGATGATACTAAATATTGTTTTATTGATTCGAAAAAATCATTTCTGTCACCAGGTTTATTTGTTGGTGCATAAATATTACACATTTTAAAATAATCATTCATTCAAGTATTCTATATCTAAGGAAATAAAACGGCCATCAAAATCAATTTAAAATTTAGAACATTTAATATTCGTATCATTAACGATTATGCAACATCCGCATGAACGGTTATTAGAAAAATTCCAAACATAAAAGTATTCTGTTGATAGTAAATTTTCTATTTGTTTCGACATTTTGTAATTATCTACATGTGTTTCTTGTATGCATAATGTTTATTTTGTCAGTTGAAATATAATCTTTGATAAAAGTTTGTTTTTGTTTGGATCTAAATCCGTTAATATTTATAGTTTCTATTTTTAACTCCATGTTCTAGTTTATAACTCAGGTTGTCAGGAAAAAGAAAAGATGGCGGCGCCCATGATTTAGTGTTAGAATAGAATCAAAGTACTGACAGTACTGGTGTGACGATGCTTTTGAAAAGATGGATATAAAAACATCAAGTTAAGTTTATCTACATCACCACAATCACCACAATTGTGTATGTTGATACGAAAAAAAAATTTGGTACAAAAATTTTGCGAAAAAAATTTGGGTATGAAGACAAATTTGGGTACGAAAAAATATTTTGGAACAAAAAAATTGGGACCGAAAAAAATTTTGGTACGAACACAAAATTGGGGATGAAAAAAAATTGGTACGAAAAAAAAATTGGGTACAACAAATTTTAGGTACGGAAAAAAAATTGGGGGAACGGGAACGTAGTACTTGTGGGGAACTTGACCCACACTCGCACATTTTCGGCCCTTTCCGTCAAACATCAGATAAGTTCCTCGAAGGCAATAGTATGAATACACATTTCGGAAGCGGTAATGCGGTCCTACCTACGCGCGTCAAAATGTAAGCGAAATATGTACACAAGTCTGTCAGGAATGATTGAATTAACGAAGAAAATCGTGTATTGATGTAAGTTTTTTTAAGAAATGTGCAGAAAATATATAAAACAAGAGCTGTGTTTGTGAAACACTATGCCTCCTGCTGCGCAGCTTTGAAGCCATATATTTTACCTTTGACCTTGAAGGATGACCTTGACCTTTCACCACTCAAAATGTGCAGCTCCATGACATACACATGCATGCCGAATATGGAGTTGCTATCTTCAATATTGCAAAATTTGACCTTTGACCTTGACCTTGAAGGATGACCTTGACCTTTTACCAATCAATATATGCAGCTCTATGAGATACGCATGCACGCCAATATTGAAAAAGTTATGGCCAATGTTAAAGTTTTTGGACAGACAGACAGACGCTTTATATTTGAAATTTTACCTTGAAGGATGACCTTCACCTTTCACAACTGAAAATGTGCAGCTCCATGAGATGCACATGTATGCCAAATATCAAGTTGCTATGTTCAATATTAAAAAAGTTATGGCCATTAAAGTTTTCGGACGGACGGACAGACTGACACACTGACTGACTGACTGACAGTTCAACTGATATAGGCCACCCTACCGGGGGCATAAAAAGCAATGGCGATATTTTTCTCAGCCACATAATTGTTAATAGTTTGATATCACAAAATGAAAGTGAAAGTAGAACTGTCAAAAATGACAACCTGTCAACGTGTTGTTTTTGCTGGCACGAGAGGGCGATTACACCTAATGTGTTCACAATTTGACCACAGGCTTTGTCAATGACCTTTATAGTTTGGGTAGCTTCGATATTATTTATTGCTATCATGTAACTGCATGATTGTGTATATGTTTACAATACACAGAGCATAAATAATGATATAAATATACTGATTGAGCTTATAATAATCTGAGAACTATAGCCAGGTCAATTAAGGACTTAAAATACAATTTTGTGTCCTGATTTTATGAAGAAATGACCATGCATGTCCTAGATTTCAAATTCAAGGCCCTGGTGTGACACATTGGTAGCATTACCGTTAAACTGTTACCAGGCTTATGAAATTAGTTTTTATTGAACTATCTATGGAAATCTAAATCAGGCACTGGTTTTTCTTGTTTTAATACAGTCATAGATCAGTTGGGTAATGACCAATTTTTGCTTACTTTTCACACCCTTAAAACTTTCCACACGTCTATAATAGCAAATCTGGATTTAGGTGATCGTCAATGGTACATTCAAACTTTAGCTCTGCTACAAGAGTGCTGGTAAAGTCCAGTCCAGTCCAGTCACACATTTAAATCTAGGCCATGTCAAAATCAAAGTGTCAAAGACAAATGAAAGATGCGTTCATTAATTATTGTCCAGTTGTTTACTACTGCTGTAAGTTTTTATATAATATGACTGATGAACATCATGTGAGAGAAAATTCACATTATCATTGTGTATAAGGTTTAGCAGCCATTTAAATAACAAAGTATGCTAGTTTTCAATGTCGCTTCTGGGGATCAAACCCGTAGGGCTTTTAGGAAAATTCTGAAATTTTCGATCCCTCGAGAGCAACCAAACCAAAACTTAAGTCAAATATTGCCGACTCGGTTTTTTGAGTCGGTTCATGAGGGATAATGGAGCTCGATTGGTCATTGTCGGCTCTGGTACTACTTACATGTACCCCGTGTACTCTTAAGTATACTTACATGTACCCTGGGTACACTAAGTATACTTACATGTACCCCAGGTACGGTAAATAAACGTAATTGTACTCGGTCCATATTAGACTGTACCCGAGTTGTATTCGCGCCCAAAATCCGATGTCGTAAAACGCGCAACCGATTATCTTAAACACACTTCTCTTAAAAAAACACTGCATCAACATGCTTTTTGAGTATGTGTTCCGATAATATAGAGGCCATTCTACAGAAAATTGACATAAATGTGCAGGGCTTAACATTAAGGCACGTCCGAACGACATTCACTGCCTGTAACTTGGTCCCGGCTAGCCAATGTCCCAGGAACATGCCCGACCGGTCGTGTGTATTTTGGGCGGGATTATATGTTCTATATCAATAAACTGCGTTTTAAATAAGCTTTTCAAAGATGCAAAATCTTAATACAGTACGATCAGATGACAATTAAATCCCAGAGTGAGTTCGGAGCCAACAAACGAATCGTATCTCGAAATAGATTCGGAACCCCCTGATTGCAATCAAAAAGAGGCCGACAATTGAGAAAATCCCCGGCGGTTTTCCTGGTAAAACACGTTAGTACCTTTTTTTAAACGGAATGCCGCTAGACACGGTTTTTGATTGGTTTCCTCGTAGTGACGTGTTTTCTCAATGAAAATACGTTTGAAACTAAAAGCCGGGATCGCCCAGGATCGTCCGGAATGATCAAGGTATAAAACTCGACATTAACACAAAGTAACTATAAAATTAATAGTTATTTATCAATTTTAAATAATTTTAATTTGTTGTCATTATGGAAAAGTTATTCCATCCTTTAGACGATTAATAATTCCATTTAGAGGAAGATAGAGACTTTATTTAGATTAGAAGTGTTTTGACAATATTTTTTACGCAATTCAATTAGCAAAACTAATATTAATGGTCAATCCCGGCTTTTAGTAGAGAGTTAACCCTGTACAATTGTTACAACTACCGTAACACGTTATTTTGCTAAGATTAACTTACCATTTCTTGTAAGACGGTAACCCGGCAATCTATGTAAAAAAGGTTTTAATGTTCATGTCGTTGTTTAAGTTTGGCTTTACGGGTGGGGATGGGGGTTCCTCGGATACGAAAAGAAAAGGGAAGGAGGAAAGTAAGAGAAAGTATGAGGAAATAAAAAAACAAGAAAATTTCTCCAGAAATGGCGTGAAGATTACAAATAGATGTCGTAAATAGATGAATATTGAATTCAATAGCATTAGTAAGGCAAGCTAATAAGAATGATTTAATCATAATTGCGCATCTCCAAGCACAAGAAAATACAAGTTGAATGATAAATATAAAGGTTTGTATAATACTTGGGTCAGGCCACATGAAAGATTGGTCAGGGCTAGTAGGTTCTGCATTTACTAGCCCGAACGGGCAAGTTGAAAAAAAAGTTAGTGTTAAGACCTGATGTGTATAAATAATTATTACAAAAAAATAGTCGACAACGACTGATTTAGGGTTAAATTTCCCGGGTACATTTTAGTATATTTTCCGTACCCGGGATACATGTAAGTATATTTAAGAGTACCCGGGGTACATGTACGTAGTACCCGAGCCGACTATGAACAATCGAGCGATACTGGAAGGTGCAACATCTCTCACGCCCCCTAGCATCGCCTTTAGCAGTATTCAATTCTCAACAGGAAAGTGCTGGAGTCATTGATCCCGAGGGACAAGAAAACCAATTGATTAATGTTCGAAATAAATAATTTGATTAATGACAATTCTATTATTTGAGCCAGGTCACAGGAAAAGCGCAGTCAAATCAGTATCCAATTAAATTATTTGTTATTGTCAGAAAAACGCTTTTAAGCAAACAGCTTTCAAGCGACTGCAGGCTGATCTAGATCCAAACTGGCCACAATCGCCTTAATGTCTCTTTTACTGTGACACAGTTCATTTAACTTTAAAATGATAAAAAGTAATAACACTAAGAAAGAGTATACAAACAAGTAAAGAGTTTGAAATCAATGTTGAATTTCAGGACAGCTTGGTGATCTGCAAATCCCCGATGAAATGTTGATATCGGGTATCATAGTCATTCAATAAGTCGCAAAATGCTCGAAAACAATTTATAAAGCACAATGTGACTTATATTGATAACTAAAAATACCAGTATGCCAGTTTTGCCGTGTCAAGCTGTTACGATCCAGAAAGTCCTTCATTCACATCGAGTATATATCCTTCGAATTCCAACTACTGTTGTCATAAGCGGAGATTTAGTGAATAAATAATTCATATATATTCTAAATGACATCTTCTAAATAGCGAAACAAGTTAATTTATGCAGTAAGAAAGTTTTGAATCGAGACTCTCATGGTGGCGGCCATTGTTGAATGTTGAAACACGAACGACAACTCTGCTAGGAGAATGTTATCAATGACGAGCAATCTCATACGCAGTGGCGAATGCAAAAGGGAAGTAACTGAAAAATCGAGTTATCTCAATCGGACTGGCTCGGTCTTTTACATAGGTCGCCATTGTGAATTATTTTTAGATGGTTATGATACCTTGGACGATGCTGTTCCAGCATCGTAAAAAACCGATAATATTGTTGAAAAGATTTTAACCAGGTAGAAAAGAGACTATACTAGCGATTTTGTATACTCGCTGTTGTAATGAGCGTACTACGTACCGAAGTAATGTTGGAAACAAATAAATGCGCTCACATTTACCACGAGGATATTGGAAAAGGAATAAAGGCGTAATGTTGATGAATAGAATGTTTAGAAAAGGTGTTTTGTAATAAATATAAATTTAGTATATGTAACAATGACAAACGTTTACACACACTGGCATATGAACGTAATTTATGCGCTCACACATTATAAGAAATGCATTTGTTATATCCGATTTTAAAGTAATAGTTTTTTATTGTACATATAAACATACTGTTATTAACATAGATTTTATTTATACATATGCTATATAATAAATAAATAATGTGAAAACATGAAATTTTTAATATGCCAATATATCGGTCGCACAGATTTTCTATGTGATCGGTATAAATGCCAACATTATATTTTAATACATAAAATATAATGATAACTATACATACAAGTGAACTATTTACACTAGGTATTGATATACATTGATTTTTAACAGTAAAGGATAATTAAAAAAAGGATTTATAAAGATGTTAGTAGATTTTTGATAAAGGTAATCTATTAATTGAAATGGAAGTGTGTGTATGTTTGTTCTTACATATTTGATCAACAGGGGTCATGTTCAGATCTTGCGAAACTAAATCAATTACTAATGTATGTCCTTCAAGATCATCAACTTCTAACACCGCATATCTGTTTTGGGGTAAGGGAGACAATTATTCACTACTGTTAGTATTTACTTTATCACAGACTCTTTTTGAGCCTGTGATCAAACCCTTTCGACCCCTCTTTTCTCACCTCAACTTTAAATCTTGTGCGTACATTTTCTCCTCCTCTTTCTCTGTTTGTATCACCTCTTCTGTTTATATCTGTTTCTTTTGACCGCTTGATTTCTTTTTCTTGTTTACAACGACCTGAAAATCGTCCATTTGTGCTGATGATTGTTCAACCGTCACTTCCGGCCTTTTTGCAACTGTCTCCTTGACTTTTGATGATGGTTCCTTTTGTGCCACATCCGGTGCCTTTTGTGCAACATCCTTGACAACCTTTGTCCATGAAACACTCTCCTGGTTGTGCTTTAATATTGCATTGATATTTTGTGGGCATGTATTGCGTACATGTCCCACCTCTTGACAATAGAGGCACACGGGTTGCCTTCCCCGCATGGAAATAAGGGCCCTTGTGCCACATTCGAATGCTAGTACGTGTGGTATAGCCTCTGTCATATTTTAATCACACTCAAGTGTGACTATCCTCACTCCAGATCTGGCGACAAAGTCACCAACCTTCAAAGTGTCAAGTTCTACTGAAACCACTTGCCCAAACCCTTTAAACATATCTGCAATTGCCAAATCGATAATTAATGCTGGAAACCTGTGCACTCTGCACGTGACCAGCTGTTTTCCATATTTGAAAAAAAACGGTACTGAACACCGCTATGTGTAACAGACGATTGCATTGATACTCTATTGATAGAAAATAGCGGCACTTATCTGAGTTTGCAAAGGTACTCTGCCGATCCCGGAGGTCCCGAGGCTAGCCACTCAACGTCAGTATCCTCCACTCCATTTTTCGTCAGAATATTCACTACGCCCATCATGCTGCATCCTCTTTTCTCTTTTACTTTTACTGTTCGTTCCCTAGCACTGTCTACTAAAGCACTTCCGGTCAAAGCCGGAATATGCATAACTGTCATCATTTTGAAATACTTTAATCGATCGACAATAAATTACCGTTGGTCATGTATCTATGGACATAAGTCCACAGGTATGTAATGAACATCAAAGAAATTATAATTATATCATTAAAAAAAACTTTGACAAATCAATCATTTCGGTTATAAATAATCAAAATAATAAATCTGTACAGTAACTGTGAAAAGAACTTCAATTCTTGGTAAGGAAATATATAATTTGAGATTTATAATTATATATATTACTACCCTTGAAAATAATTGTCTGTAACAAATATCTATTTTTAGTAGCAAAAAATTAAAAGCCATTATGTTTAATATTCCAATTAATTTTATGTCAAACATAAATTATTTATCATCTAACCATTTATAATAAAAACAAACACATTTGTTTAGGTGTCATGACAAGCAGGGTAATTTATTTCTTGAAAACCCACGCACAAACACTGGTTCCAAAAAAAAACATTGCCATAAAGTATAAATGGCAAATAAGTGTCATTATACATAGAACTGTGAAAAATGGAGTATAACAAGTATACTCGTTGATGTCCGGAACCAATGCCCCTTTCTATCTTAAAATAAAACGATTTAAAGCACGTCAACGCTCTACCCTGCTTGCCTGTCGAATGAACAAACCTACAAATCTATGCACGAGGAAATCTTGATTTCCGCATCATTGAACATGCGCACCTTCAAAACCTGTATAACAACTTTATTCAATCATACACCGATAATAAATACATTTATGTTTTATATTCCATTTCATTTTATGTCAAACATAAATTATTTATCATCTAACCATTTATAATAAAAACAAACACATTTGTTTAGGTGTCATGACAAGCAGGGTAATTTATCGACAGAAAAAGAACGGGGCAAAATATGATGTAAAATTTTCAATTTCCAACATCAAGTACCATATTTATTTACAAACCCAAATGAGAAGAAACAATTTTTTGTGTTTCTTCCGAATCTCTCACGTATCGATCCTTAGCATTATCAGTTTTCCACTGCCCATGCTTTTTTAACAATCTATCAGCCCCACCGCTATTTGCAGCAGCAGTTGCTCCCCCTGGCCGAAATGATTGCAAACCGTAAACATTAGGATTAAGTCCAATAACACTAAGTTTAACGCGTAAGATTTCTCGTGCCCTACTGTAACTCATCTGCTTTGAGCCAACTAACACGTCTTTATGCATTTTCTTACATTATTGCATAAACTCTATCTATAATGCCCTCTGGCGGGGTGCAGAAACTTGGCAAAAGGAGGGCTTGAACGGGAGAAATCTTGTATTAACAAGGCGATTCACGTGCCGTTCAAGCCCTGTTATGCGTTTTTCATATCCATAATCTGGTCCACGCGCAGTTACTTCCCTTCTCCAACCTTCGACGACTTTCCAAGCATGAATGGGGAACTGAATAAGCACCAGTTTCCTCATGCATGCAGGGATAATGACTATTTCAATCCACTTTTCAAATTATACCATCTGCACTCTCTTGACAAGAGCTTAATTTTATTGGAAACGTCAATGAAGTTAAGGTTATTTACTCAACACATTCAAAAGACTATGCTGTAAATGTAAGTGTTTATGTACCTTCAACGTTCCTGCTGTAAATTCCAAAATAATTCCTCATTTCTTACTTTGCGCGGCTGCATTTCAACTTTGCATTAATCCACTGTTTAAACACATTTTAAATCGAAACTGCCTATCCGAAGGTAAAGCCTCGTCATTTCGGATGATTACCGAGTGAGGCATATGTAAAACACAACACTGAACTGTATTGAAATAATCGAATTATTTTGTCGATGTCGAATGAACAAAACATATTTTTTTTCAATGTTATTTTAATTTATTTTGGTATGTGTGATTTGTTTATGCAATAATAGCGTAAATACACATTTACTCGGACATGATTATCTGCGCGCGCTCGAAAAAATCTGTTCCTGCCCGAGTGCGCATAACCAGATGATCATGCCCTCGAAAACGTGTATTATCCCTATAATGTTTTATGTTCCTAAACAAAAAATCTTTTGAAGTATCTGGAATAGCTGCTTCAAAGATATATTTTTGTAAGTAATATACAGGGCATAAATCTGAATTTGTTTTACAAATAGTCACCTGTTCGCCGTTGCACAATTGATCCGTTTTACTCTTACAAATGTTAATTTTAGCACAATCCTCAAAAGATGATACATCGCATCTTTTTAAAGAAACCAATTCGCTAAATCTCACAAAACCTGAAAAACATACCAAACACATTGTGACGGATTTCAAATCTAATAAGGAATCAGAGTGTCCAAAATGTTTAACAATCTTTATCATATCCTCTATAGTTATCGGGCATTTCTGAACTGGTGGTTTTGAATTTGACCATATTAATCCATTTTTAGCAAAAGTAACCAGATCAGACTCACAAGGATCACAAAATCCCGCAATTTTATGAGCCCATGAAATACCATATACAATCGCGTTAATTTTTTAGGCAGACGGACAAGAATTTTTAAGGGTAGCCAAGAACAGACTGACATGATAATCCGTCGATGGCAAAGGATTAAAGTCGTACTTTTTACACCATGCACTATATGCTTTAAAATAAGTATTATACTGTTTGTAGGTGTTATCTGACTTTGATGTTTTGACCAAATCCTTCAGAATTTCTTGAGACATTTGCAATTCTGATGGAAGACATTCTCTGCTGATCCAGCGACCCATCTTAAAGGCATCTGTCAAATGTATAAATCATTTCCAATAAAAGCATACATTAATACTGTAAATTTAGTTACTTTAATAATTTCCTTGCTCTCTTTTTTCCAAGTAATCTCCAATTTGAATTTACATTACCCTTGCTCTCTTTTTTGCAAGTATTATATCTTAAAAAGTGTTAATTTTAACCCTTGCTTTCTTTTTTGCAAGTATTATCCTTTTAAAAACATATCATTTGCTTTCTTTTTGCAAATATTCCATTCCTCGTGTTTTTTTTTGTTACTGTACACGACTTCGTAAGCACCAGGTGCAAACGGTACCAGTCGAACAAAACATTCACCAAACATGGTTTCTATACATTCTTCATAGCCATACACGCAAAACAATATCCATTAAATCATAAATACAAATAAAAACAGGTGACGTTTCCAAACTATACCATAATTATAGCAAAACAGTCGAAAACATTCATATCACATTCACATAACAACGCACATATAGTGTAGTTATATTTGAATAGCAAGTACTTTACTAGAAAAACGTCTTGAGCTAAATACATAGTGATTGTTGTTCACAAAAATATTCTGACCTTTGTCGAACACAATAATATCCTTTATAAAATGCTTTTGTACATTGCCGGCCTCAAATAAAAATGGCCAAAAGGCTGCACTAGGCCATCTGGGTACCACCAAAACGCCATGCGCGTTGCATTCTAGAAGGTGCATAATTGTTTTTCCTACCAGATAAATAGGTGGTACTAAACAATTCAAATCAGCACCCCAAAACTGGGTAAAACAATCAACTGCTTCCGTTTCAAAATCATAGAATTTTGAATTATATCTCAAAGTCTTTTTATTTTTAAAAGTAGCAAAGCGATCAATCGAAAATGGACCCCAGATGCTATTCAAATACTCTCGTGTAACTTCCCATTCATCTGTATTATTAATTTTACTAATACTATCGGCAATAGAGTTTAATTCTCTAGGAACCCATTGTATTTCTAGTCCTATGTTCATCTTCAAACAAATACTAAAAATGCTCAGAGCTAGATCATGTAACTCGAGATTAGAACTTCCTACCTTCACCACTTGTACACATGATTGAGAGTCAGAAAACCACTTTACAGTTTTCCCCCTTAAAAAATTACCGTAATCCCGTAAAGCTAGAAATACTGCTTTATTTTCTCTATAAGTAGAACTTTTATTGCAATCATCATTAGACCATATATCATGAAAAATGAAATCTGGCCTATCAACAATGTAAGCCCCGCAGGCAAACCCACTTGCATCACTGTACACTTTCACAACTTCGACACATGAGCATTTACTTAGAAGTCTTGATTGTATGCCATCTATGCGATCTAACCAGAATCTTAATTCTGAATACAAAAGCTATCTGGATCAAGGGCTATAACTCTATCCCACGACTGTCAAGAGGTGATTACGGAATAAAGAAATCTAGTCATTAATCTTGCTAGACTACTTATAACAGGCATCATAGAAATAATTTTCCCCGTACATCTAGCTAAATCCCTATCCGAAACCATTGGCATGGAAGAAAATACCTTTAAAAGAGTATTTTTTAAATCAAGCGTTCTTCTATCGGGAATTTCGATAGAAAACATTTGGCTATCCCAGATTAATCCTACCCATTCTAGCCTCTGAACTAGTATCCATATTGACTTTTCCTCATTGATTACAAGTCCAGCTTCGTGTAATGTATTTCGAACAAAATTTGCATCTTGTGTTGCATTTTCGATATAAGAATTAGTACCCCAACCATCATCTAAAAACATAACAATTTTTATGCCATTAAAACGCCAGTATTTAATGATCTCCCTAAGGCACTTAACAAAACAAAAAGGTGCGTACGACAAACCAAAAGGAATCACTGTATAAACATAGTATTTACCATTTAAAGAAAATCCCAAATATTTCTGGTGTTCAGAAAATATGTCCAAATGATAATAACCTTTTGACAAATCAAACTTGAAGCAAAAACAATTCGGATCAAAATATTCAATCACCGTTTTCCAGTCTTTGAAAGTCATTTTTTCTTTCCATATGTATTTATTAACAAATCGTAAATCTAAAATCAACCTTTTCTTGCCGGCTGCATTTACGGCTACACTTAATGGACTTACAACATGAGGGAATTCTATTGATTCTACAATAAAGCCATTATTTAACATATCCTACACGGACTCGTTTACAAAATCTATATGCTTTAAAGCTGATTGTTTATTTGCAGATACACATTTTTCAGGTAATTCTATTAATGGTAATTTGTAACCGCCTACAATACAGTAAATTATATCAGGGTTGGATCCGATGCTTTTCCAAAAACGAACATGTCTCTTTAAACTGCCTTTTACAGTTGAAGAATGTGATAACTGATACTTTTCTTCATAATGCGCATCAATGTCAGAAATGTCTAAACCAGCAATATACTTATCATACGATAGGTTTTCTATCTGGATTTCCGGTTTTACGTCTAGGCACGATGTTTCCCTGGAAACGGTTAACCCACTCGCACTCGCGCCGGAAATGGCCCTGTCGTCCACAAGCAAAGCACGTGGTGTTGGCGCCGGCTCTGGCTGGATAGGGCAGAAAAAACTGTTGGCGCTCAACCCCCATAGCCATCGGTCGAGATGGGAAAAAAGAGGACCAACAAAAGGATCCTGCGCTGGTGGAGCCGGGGAAGCGGAAGCAGAAGGTCGATCAGCCAACCGATTGAAAACAGAACGTACATAAAACGAATAAGAAGGATTTGATTTCAGTTTTTTGACAGCTCTAGCCTCGGCTTTGTTTATTTTCTTTTCATCATCACTATCCGACCCTACTACTGGTTTTTCATATTAAGCAACAGTGGCCCAGCCCCCGGGGGAAGAATCAGCTAACCTGACAAGTTTATTTCTGTAAGTTAGTTTTTTCAAACCTTCTTTTGCCTTTTCTTTAGCAAAGCCAAGACTATCTCTGTCCAATAAACATTGAAGCAAAGAGCAGATTTCAGTATTGAATACGAACTGATGTTTACACGAGGCACTCTTGAAAGCAGGCACATAAATTTTATCAACATTTTTATGGCTTGTAATATCCCTTTTTAACGATGACAACTGTGCATCAAAGTAGCTTCTAAATAGACCAAACACGTCAAACAATTCTTCCCTATCCCCCGAGGGCCTACCTTCGTGACCGCTACCACGTGGTCGCTCCGTGTGTCCATTTACATTGTCAGCTCTATCTTCGCCGACTATGCGATCACGCCTCTCGTCTTGACTGTCCATATTTAACAAATTGCCAATGCAAATATGGTGCAAAAATAAAATAACTTTCACAATTAAATGTGGTTGAGCAGAAAAATAAATCGATTTAAAACACGTCAACGCTCTACCCTGCTTGCCTGTCGAATGAACAAACCTACAAATCTACAAATGCACGAGGAAATCTTGATTTCCGCATGATTGAACATGCGCACCTTCAAAACCTGTATAACAACTTTATTCAATCATACACCGATAATAAATACATCTACCGTGACTGTAGATTCACCACTCAAAATGTGCAGCTCCATGAGATACACATGCATGCCAAATATATAAAGTAGCTATGTTCAATATTGAATATTTTTCTCCCTTTTTAAAGCTTATTACTTCCCTTAAATCTGTATTTTTTACCATAGACCGTAAAGGGTGACCTGACCTTGACCTTTTACCACAATGTGTTTGTCAGAAACACAATGCCGCCTACTGCGCCGCTTTGATGTTTTTAACATAAATATATACGTGGGCAGGTCAGATAACTATGTCCATTTAAAGCTTATTACTTCCCTTGACTTTGTTTTTTTCGATCTTAGACCTTGACGGATGATGTTCACCTTGAAATTTTACCACTCAAAATGTGCAGCTCCATGAGATACACATGCATGCCAAATATCAAGTTGCTATCTTCAATATATCAAAAGTAATGGCCAATGTAAATGTTTTAGCACGACGCCTACGGCGGACGTCGGACGGCGGACGACGAGCTGGCTATGACAATAGCTCGGGTTTTCTCCGAAAACAGCCTCGCTTAAAATAATAATTACTATTATTATTGCTATTATTATTTAAGTAATAATAACACAAATAATAATCATCATGTACTCTTAAATGATTATCAATATAAACATCATTTTAATCCCCATATATATTTCTAAGAAAACTCAGAGAAAATATATATGAGATTTGATGGTGGTCACATATCCATATTAGTACCAATATGCAGACTGGAACATCATATAGCGAGAGGATTTTAATCCTTTAAACTATGCCTTGCAGCAGTTATTTTACTTATTTGAATAATATGTAAACATCCTGTTTTTATCTGTTTTGATAATGTTTATTAGAATTGTCATTTTTCGAAATGAGAACAAGGTCCTTAGAGTTTTAAACGTTCTAGATAAATAGCGTTTCTTTTTTGTTAAGCTCACTTATTCGATACGCATGGGTCAATCAGATTCGGTAGACAAAGTCTGTAAACGTCTGTGTGTCTTTACAGTTTTAATTTTTTAGGATAAAACGTACATATGCAACGACATAGAAATATGAACACTGTTAAGAATAAGCATGCTATAGTTTGAATTGTCCCAATATATGGTTCCCACCGGGATACAATAATATTGGACACATAATTTAAGATAAACTTATAAATTTTACGCTAAATGCAGCATTTTGAATGTGTAAAAACACACTGATATTATATAGAAAATCAATCATGAGGACGAAATGTTAGGAAATGAAGGTGCACATTTGACATTTGTACTTATACACTTCACTATCCACTTGTCTGCATATTATTAATTCATCATCAACCATATGTATAGTATAAAGTTCAGAAAGTATATAAGGTCGCGAACAGTAATATTATCTAAAGTACGCTCCCACGGTGGGGATCGAACCCGTGACCTCCCGGTCGCTAATGGATATGGTGTCCGCCTAGCGACCGGGAGGTCACGGGTTCGCTCCCCATCGTGGGAGCGTGGTTTAGATCTCCCCCAAAGACACCAAGGACTGGTTCTAGGCCCAGGAAACGGACTCAAGAGCGTTTATATAAGCCTTAGGCTTTCGATGCAATCGTGCTAAAATAAATAGGTTTAAACTAAGCTAACAGTAATTTTAATTTACAATCGAATTTAATTGACAAGAATATCACATAATGTAAGAAAATATATTTTACAAACGTTTCACGGTAGATCGAGTAAAATATGTTGAAAAGTACTAAACACTGTTTGCAATAGTTTTTAAACATTTTATGTACACCAATAAGCGGAATGAGAATGATTCAGAATGTGTAACCAATGTAAACGCTAAATAGATTATAGAGACAAATTTTTAAGAAAGACATTCGTAAAAGTTGTATGAGGGAAACAGACACTGTATGTGCAAACATTATTTTCTTTAAGGCTTAACAATATTGATGCACATGCATATTGCATAGCGTTGAACGTCGTCACCATCATGGGCACTGCTTTTTCAAAGTTCTTTATTAAATAGGAAAATATGGCATGGAATAAGTTTATCATAGGTTTCTTGTATTTTCTACGCATAGCTTCAGTATAATGATTTGCATATTTGAAAATATTGTTTAAAGCTAGTTGCTCTACGCTCAACGAGTAACAGTTCATGTTATGTTTTTAATAGACCTGTTCCGTGGATACGACAATTGATGACCTAGAGGACAACCCATATCCCGCGATGGAAATATTTACACTGGCACTACAATTTCTGAAAGGACATCTCATTGAAGCTTTAAAAGATGAATTACCGACATTAATTGATACCAACATACAGTACATTATAAATGTACCTGCGATATGGACTGATGAGGCCATTGACTTCATGAGGGAGTCTGCTGCTACTGTGCGCACCTCGAAGACAAGCCTTACTATGACATGAGTTTAATTTTAGAAAGTCTCAAGAGCTTATGACTGCAAAAATTGTAAATTGAACATTCTTTTCAAAATTGACCGTTTTTATTTGATTGCATATGTCATTGGTTAAAAAATTAAACGGGTCGCCGTTGTATAAACATGTGAATTACATTATTTGTTGCGATCGGAATAAAACCTATTGACACATTAATTAGCTTTTAATTGTAACTGTCTTACAACTAGATGAAGTTCGCGGTTGGATAATTGTTATATAAAGCACGCTAATAATATTATTTCTACCGTTTATTTGTGCGTTTTATGTTATAGTTTGACTTCATGATTTTGTTCCAAAACCATGTTTCAAATCTTCCTACATGAAGCACAAAAGCGCGCTTGGGATACACATTTAAACCGTTATTCTTCATATTACGCCTCTTCCGCTCAAACCTTTTATTATACACCAAGTTTTAAATGTTTGGTAGTTTTGTTATTGTTTCAAACGCAATGCAACTTTGCTACAAAAAGACCGACTGTTAAAGGTACGTGAGAAGTCATATTAAGTTTAATTACACACACACGTTCTGTAATGTTTGTTTGTCTCATTTGAAGGCTGAAATCAATAACGAACGACTAAACTTGGTTGTTGATTCGGTTGCGGCGTCGTATTGGTGGACACGTTTAAACAACAAAGACAGTCAGGACATACATTTACAAACGCCCGGGTCCAAATGTTTTGTTGCAAAAATAGGAGGTAAGAATGCATCTTTAGCCCGGTCTACATATGTCATTAGTTAAATATTAAAATATCATTAAAACGCATTTTGTCTGGTATTTACTTAGTATAATGAGTCATTTTTGCAAAATTTATTTATTATTAAACATTGCTTTCATATGTGTTATGCACCTGTTGTAATATATGACTTTTGTTATTGCTTTAACACCTTTACTATGCGGATCCGCAAATATATTAGCATCTCGAGTATTACCTGAAGGCAAAGTCAAAGTAATACACGAAGCGAGCGGTGGGCCTTTGCGTGCTACAAACGTAGATCAGCAGTTTATAGATAACCTAAAGACAGAGCAAGGAGCTGGAAACTTAGACAAACTTCTCAGAGAGCACATTATGGATTATTACCAAGTTTTAAAAAATATTGAAAGAACAACCCGATCAAAATATCTTTTGACAGCTGATATTTGTGTTTTGGGGCTCCCTTTTTCACTCTCACCAACAGGCAAACATGAAGTTGAAACTGCCATGATTAAAACGTGAGTTGATAGGGAAATTTGGAGTTTTATTTTACACATTAAAACTCTATTAAATGAAAATCTTAGTTTAAGGGAGGTAACCAATATGGTTTTAGTCGACAGTTTTGCCGAATCATTGTATGTTCAATGCATGTTTCGGGAAGCATTTAAAGTATTAAATCTGATTGTTCCTCGAGATCCAGGATTGGCAGTTCTTAAAGGAGCCGTTTTGTATGGACACAACACTGAAACATCAAAATAGCATATACGGCAGACTATTCTCATTGATAATCTAAAGATCATAATATATGAGGCTATATGTTGCATGCTCGCGAGAGATTAAGCTGATGCTTGTATTAACTTCGTTAAATTGTTACTCAGAACGATGCACAGCTGTTGATCAGTTGAACATGCAAGATTGATTATTAAAATGTCTTCAAATTGAAGAATCATTCTCTTATATTGATATTCAATATATATCGTATTCGTTTCTCTCTAAGTGATCTAGCTCGAGATTATCTATTGCAATACGTGTGCACGGTATATAATATTTAACTTGCGTTGATTTACAAAATATACCGTCTTTAATACAAATTTAATTCTCATATATTTTATAAATATATATAAATGTTATTTATCTTAATTTAAACTGATAATTCTAACCCTATGCAATAATAATTCAAGCCTTGATATAGAACACCAAGACTTTCTGCTACGAATGATTATTGTAAAGACTTTTTATGTTTAAAAAATCAATTATTATTTAACAATATCCATATACAGAGTAACAAGTTTGACTATACAAAACAAAAAATGTCAGAAAGTAAATACTAATTCAAATTTTAGCTGCATCAGCAGGATAGAAGCTTTAAAATAACGGGTAGTGTTTATGTATGGCACAAAAACTATTCAAATCAGTGCGACACAAAATAAATGAACTGCTAAAGACAGACGACACATTTACAACAAACACGACTGTGTTAACATTTACCAGTGCATGACTTGTGGCATTGTGTTTAATATTTCTAGGTCATATTGTAATCTGGATGATGTGGGATCAACAAGAAGGTCACTAAGCCCAAGCGAAGAAACATAAAGCTTTAGAAGAGGACTGTGCTGCTTTTTAAGTATTCTTTAAATTTGCTCAGAGCATTTCTACTGAAGTTCATATCCGTTTAACGATCAATTTGTGTTTGCCTATAATAACCTTCTTTTAACAAAGTGCATTTATATTTATAAAGCTTTAGTCCTGATATGTTTCCAAACAGGGTAAGTGATTCTTGATAGTTGTTAAAGGAGCTATGATTATTATTGCAAAAATAAGTTGCGTCATTGGCGAATAATGATTGTTTGATTGCTTCGCCTGGTTTAAGCAATTTACCATTAATAGTTGGGATAGTTTGCATAAAATGTTATAGGAATTCTATACATTTAATAAATAACGACGATTAGAGAGGACATCCCTGTTTTACACCTCTATCAATATGAAAACTGTGAAAGAAGAACCAATGGTTAATTATTGGACTTCAAATGCCGTATAAAAAGATCCCATCCATTTTATCAATTCTTCCCCAAACATGTGAACATAACGAATGATGAAGAATGAGTCGAATTTGTGTTCAAGGTCTTCAAAAAATATAAAACCCGATGTATGTGTGTTATGAAAATGAATAAAGCATACTTGCATCGATCGTAAATTTTCGCCAATATGACGCCCTTTTATACATCCGGATTGTGAACTTGAAATAATTGAAGATACTATTATTTAATTCTATTCGCTATGATTTTTGTTGCAATTTTTAAGTCGTTGTTTAATAAACTTATACGGCGCAAATTTAACAAGGTTTCTATGTTTTTCACAGATTAATGGATACGTGATATAATGCATTGCTTTTGCAGAACAGTTAAATTTCTATTCTCGAAAGAATAGGTCCGGGAATTTATTGCATATGCTTTAATTGTATTCCTAAATATTGTGATTCATTTGTTATACAATATGATACAGTAATTTTATTATTATGTATTTCTTGAAGTGCTATCCCTATTTCATATTATGTAAAGATTCATTCACATAAGTGTTTTTCGTTATCAGTTATAGCTGAATGATGAGTATTGAAATTCGTGCTTGTTGAGTTTCGCTTTTGTTTATAGAGGTTGTCATAAATCAATCGTTGATATTCTAGAATGTGTGTTATGTTGGATACTTTACTGTAGTTAAAGTTTGTTAAATAGTTTAGTTCATTTTTACGTGTTTGGATGGTTACAAACTATTGAGTATCTTATTCATTGTGTTCAACGTGTTTAGCTCTAGACTTTATGATTATTCTATTTAGATGTTCATGATAAATCTATTCTTACACTCATTATGTTTTCAAGGATTTCACATTCTATAGTGGCTTTGTCGATGGTATTAGTGTTCTGTAGTTGTCATTGTAATGTGTCTATATCATGTAGTGTTTCTTTTTGTTTAAATGATGTTTACATTTGTATCTTATTGTTGTATTGCCTACGTTACCTTTTATAATATGTACAGTATTTGGGTTTGCATCTGCGTTGTTTTGTACTGAGTATGTTATCCCCTGTTTATTTGGGCTTGATTTTGAGTGTCTTATAAAATGCTGTCATTTTGTTTGAAATATCCAGACCCTCTTCGGCTGATTGTTGTTAAGTTTAAGAGCAACAAGGGAATTATCGGTCATAAAACCTGGTTCGATGCAACAGCTATCGAGTATATTGTATACTGTTTCTGATATAAGGAAGTAGTTAGCCTGTAATTTAAATATGGTTTGGCGTTTGAATGCAATGTTAATTGCCACTCGAACGGATTAAATATACGCCATATGTCTATCAGGTTATAATTTTCAAATATATTCAAACTTGTCCTTTTTTCACATTACAATTTGTCTTGTCTGATATTAGATTTTAAAGAGTTTTGAAGTCTCTGCAAATTATTATATTTTTATCTAATTTGTCGTTAATAATGAAATGTTTTATACAAATTACTTTCATTTTAGTTAGGACCGTAAACTTAAATAAATGTTTGTGTATTGCTAAGTCAATGCTTGCTACTCTTTCAGTCATTATATCTTCAAAGTTGCAGATTAGAATTGTCATTCTTTGTTGCGTCTTTATATTTATTTTTTTGTAACCATTTGAACATTTAACAACGTTTTACTTTGTTGTTTAGTTCGTTTACACTAAGTGTTATATTGTATACTCATAAAGAATGGAGTTATAATAAATGATGTGTAAGTGCGTGCTTGTCCATTTAGAAAGTTTTCACACGGATGAGTAAACATAGTCATGCTATAAATAATCGATACGGGCTAACATTTAAAGTCGATATAGTGTACATGACATTTTATTGCACTTGATTAAATAATTGTAGAGTTAATAACGATATTACTAAACATGCTGTACGTGCGCTGTGGGTAATACTATCTTGTGTATTATTTCCTCATATACTTAAGATAATCGTAAGTTGTTTTGTTAAATAAATATGGTATACATCAGGTACAGTACGATGTGTAAAAATAAGTTTTTCCTTTAAGAATTTGCCTTTTATTATATCCAACAGAAGTAAGAGGATCGATCTTTAATTACTTGACAAGGATGTTCTTCAACGAAAAATAGTAGTACACTGATTTGTGGTGTGTTGCCTACCTACTATTGAAAGGCAAGCATTATAAGGTAAGCACCAGAGGTAAATACCATTTCAAACAACATAATTTGCAATAATTTGCAATAAAAAACGCGAGGACAAAAAGTATTATATGCTTATTATGTAGGTTTAAACTCGGTAAATGTTAATTAATTGTTCAATCATATGTGTAATTTGTAATGTATACAGTTCATACAAGTACTATGGCAAGGTATGTATAAGAAAAAAGCACGCTTGTAATTATTTACTACTTTAACCGTTTAATCGATATTGATTGTTTATACATTATAGCAACACTATTTTTGTATGCCAATTTTTTATATACATATTCTTTCAAAAACCATAAACTATGTATTAATATGTATATTTAAAAAATATATATTTGGTCTATTACTATCAAGATATGTATTGACAAGTACATTTCTAACATACGTATTGCGTTTAAGACATATAACTATTGATTAAAAAATATAAATATGCACGTTAACGCTGTTTTTATTTATTACATTATCGACTAATATTGCTTGCTGATACATTTTACAATGCATTTATTTACATTTACAAATATGTATTGTTGACACATTACTACACTTATGGTATTTATATTTACACTTTAAATATAATTATCTGGTTAATTCATTATAATACATCATCTATTGACGTGCACATTTATAAAACATGTATTGGTTCAAGAGTATTATATCTGTTCGTAATTATTTACAATACATTTCTTATATATATTTTAATACATAATGCTTATCAGTGAAAAGGTGAACAATGTACTCACTATTACATACTGTTATTCGTTAATGCCTTAACAATATTGTGTTATGCATTACAAAACTTACATTTATTAACATTTACACTTCTAAGATACATATTAGTTTAAGTGTAACTAAGTGTTATTACTACTTGTCTTCATATATACGTTTCAAATATAAGCATGCAGTGAAAATATATTAATACATGTATATTTATCTACTTGTACATTTTACATATGCATATTGGGTAAAATGTTGTCAATACAACTACAACTGTTGTTGTCTATATGTACGTTGCTTAAATAACTATTGTATTAAAAGCATATGACTAAACATTGAAAACTATTAAAACGTTTGCGCGCTATCGCCTTTTGTTCCTTTTGTGCTACTCTACACGTGTCCACCTATTTTTATTGTTCATGTAAAAATAGCATTACATTTCTTTACACGTACACTTCTAATTTACATATTGGTTCAAGTGTTATTATTACTTCACATTACATTTTGACATATTTACTATCCGTGACCATTAACATTCATTGTACGTGCCTTGAAATCATGTGTGCGAAGTTCTCGAGTAAGTGTGTACTGTTACTCACGTCGATACTCTTAAAAGTCAGACTTTGATTTTTACATAACGAAACAAGAGGGATAAAACTATTAAATAAATGCTGACATCATCATAGTTGGTTAACTGTACGAAACGTAATTTAAGTTATATATCGTTGTTGTGTAAAGAACATAGACAACCACATGGTCGGTGGTTATGATGAATCAATTCAACAATCACTGTATTTAATTCAGCGCGTACGATTCGCTTTGACACGACTGAATATATGTGCCACTACTAATCACACTAATTACAAGTACGTGAATACACATACTAATTATAATCGTTGTATTTTATCCATAATAAATGAATTGCGCAGGACAGCATTCTTGTCCACCACCTCATACAAATATGACTTTCTGATAAGAACAGCGAAAAAGCTACTGCAACTGGACCTACGTTTTTCAAAATTAGTAACACAAAACACATAATTACAAAAAAAGAACAGATACACTACTGAAATGTCATATCCCTAATCATTGAGCACATCTTCAATATAAGTATAGACCAATATATTTAAACCAAATTCCCTTTAACACTTTAGCAATCTTAACAAATGGTAATTTGGAAACATCTGTATAGACGAATACAAATCTTACAACAAGAGGAGACACAAGAATATTTCTTTAAATAAAATTCTTATCTAAAAGCATTATTCATTATCATAGGTTTTATAAATGAAGTGAACTGCTACCATTTTTGCTTGTCCATTTTAAACGCAGTTAGTATAGCGTTTTGACAAAGTAAACTTAATGACTAGATGACCAATAATGTCAAATTAAACCCAATCATATTGGCGCGGAGTCGTATATATTTACTTTGATCAAACAAGAAATGGTGTATCCCCAGCTAGATGGATTTTTTGGGATAAATCGGTTTTGCAACGGAACTTATGGCATCGCTGACGGTAGATAAAAACGCTATTTAAATACATATTGTTTTTTATGTCAATAAAGTACGCGATATTAATTCAAAAACCAGCGTTATTTGACTCTACTTTCAACGAAAAAGCAAATAATATTACATAATAGAAAGCAATTCGTCAACGATTTAGTATACACACATATTAATCAATGTTTGCAAAGCATATAAACAATTCTTATAATTGTATTGTTCAAGGGTCAACCTGTTGCATTTTACTAAAATGTTTTAGCAACCTCTCGTCGATATATTTTACATTTTCTCCTTGACAGACGGCATCTATCTCATGATCTGTTTTCTGACGAATTATCAGCAGCTAAAATACACAAGTAAAAAAGAAACAAACAAATAACAAACAAAACTGAAGTTTAATTTCATTGATATGTTATAGCTTTCATATTTAATTAATACTCAAAATTAAAGACAAAGCATATAACAGTCATTTTAATAAGTCATTTCAGATGAGCTACATGCATACACTGATTGAAGTTCGACCATGATTTAGTGAATTGTTTTACACTTTAAGGCAGTTTACAAACCTAACTTAAATTACGAAACTCACTTTTTAACCATTTATACAAATCCGATATTTTAACTAATTGCTGTTCGCGCAAATAGGCCGTTTCGTATTGAAACAATGCAAGAGAATGTATCGCGCGCACAATATCTGATTATGCGTAACACAAGCAATCAAAGTACTGACAGTACTGGTGTTACGATGCTTTTGAAGAGGATGGATATAAAAGCATCAATTTAAGTTTATCTACATCATCACAATTGTGTATGTGGGTACGAAAGAAATGGGTTCAAAAAGTATGCCAAAAAAGTTGAGTACGAACAAAAATTTGGTTACGATAAAAAAATGTTACGAAAAAAAAATGGGAACGAAAAAAAAATGTGGGTAGGAAAAAAAAATGGGTACGACAAAATTGGGTACGAACATTTTTTGGTAAGAAAACAAAAATTTGGGGGTAGGGGGAAGTAGTACCCGTGGGGAACTTGACCCATTCAGCGAAGCTGGGAGGCGAGTTACATTCTCGATCAAATATAACAAGAAATATCTTTAAAAAGATATTCGACGTGTATTTTCTGTACCACTTATCTTAATAAACGTTCTGTTACAGTAAAACGTTTGTGGGTTATCACATGTATAACATACCAAACTTTATATTTGGTTGTTTCCTTTCCTAAGTTAATGATGTTATATGTAAGGACGTGATTTCACATGCTCATGTGCATGCACATATAATTTTTCTATTTTGATTATTGTTTTTTCTCTAATTCAATACGCTTAGGCATGTTTGTTCGTTAAGTACTGCAATAATTTCATGATGATTCCCGAAAGTAGGTATGAGCACATAGTCGAATACGACTTGAATACGTGAGTTCGCCCATGAACACATGGTAAGGTTAACTAAATCTCCGCGATATGACCTAATATGTGTTTAAAACAGAAAACAATATCCAACAAAAGAATGAATTATGTTTGCACTGATGTGGCTCTGTAATTTGTTTGAAAAGTTCGTTAAATATGCAACATGGGAGAGAACGCAGAAGAGCGAGTTTCAAAGATGTCCCACGGCTATTATGCTGTTCATATACCATACTCGCTTTAACGTTTACAAATGGCAGTTTCGAAACAATTCGTTTTCTTAACACTCATGATCGCGTTAAAATTGAATTATACACGTTTTCATTCGCATTTTATTTATTTACAGAATCAAGACAAATGTCAAATACAATACAGAAAATGCATAGTTGTTTCATTGATATTGATATATAAACATATAATGGATTGAATATAACTGATTTAAAATTAACGTTTTCAAACTATTATTAAATCGTTTTCCCAGAATATGCTGTCCTATTTACAGCTGAGCTGCCTATACCTTTATCAATGATAATCAGCGAGGTATGCCGATTAGAAAAATTGAGCTATCTCAATCGAACTGGCTCGGTCTTTTACATAGATCGGCATTGTGGAGAATTTTTTCACGGTATGATAACATAGACGAGCTGCTTTGCAGCATCGTCAATAAAACGACGGGGAGCTTAACTAGAATTTTATGTTAGTGTCTTGATTTAGTTGAATATGAAAAAAGGCTTACAGGCGAATAAAGGTTAAGAACGGTTAAGACTCTCCTCGCCAATGAAACGATTTGAAGACGAGTCGGATATATTGTGTAAACAAATACACCAACCTAATATTTAATTTAGCCTATCGAAATTGTATTCCATGGTTCTACGCAAGGTACAATTCCGTAATTTCAGTTTGTTTTTCAACAATCTTAAAACGAACTAATATTACGGAATGTTACTTTGCGTAGTATCATGGAAACTAATTGTGTTTTTTCGTCACTGAAATAGCTCTTTAAAATTCTGTTCAAAGCCAATTTAAAACAATTCTTTTAATCACTATATCCCTCAATTCAATTTTCATCAGCAAGTAAATTGTTACACATCCCAGTAGTGAAGATTTTATTGACATATAAATCTTTTTTTTTTCATCCTAATGTTGCGCCTAGAAACAAACATGGCGGTCGAAGTTAACTTTCAAAAAGGTTGTATAAAGGATAGATATTAACCTATATAATAACCATAGGACCTCTTATCATTTTTTCAAAAGTATAACAAACACTTTTTAGACTAAATGACAGAAACGTAAAACATCTACTGGCTATAGCACTGCTCGTCATAGATTTTATTAAATTAACAAGACCTGTTTTCCAACACCATAAGCTTCCACGATGAGAGGTTAAGCCGCACAGGGCACAGTCGATATATTGTAACAACATCCTCCTTTTTATCAATTTAAATACAAAAGGTGTTAACGAAAAATTGTGTGTATAGACTTCATTGATAAACAAATTTGCGTTAATTGCACATTCGCTTCGAAAAATGTTCCAACATTACCAATATAGGCCTCTCATTCCCCAACCAAAAACTTTCAGATTAAAAAAGGTATTAACACATTTTTAACTATATATTCACAACAAATCCAAAACATTTAATATTGTAAGTTATATCGCGTTCTCAATTTAAACGCAGATACCTATTTAAGGTTACACACAGCTGAATGATGTAATCGATTAATGACATCATATACGCGTGAAATTTCGCGTTTTATTTTGCATCGGGTGGATACTAAATAAGATATCGTATATTGGATACATAAGCAACACATTTAATTCATTTCTTGTATGTTTGTTTGATTGATACCTTCGATGTATGTATTGAAGGTAATCATTAAATGTTTACAATTTTCTACCAGATTGAGGGTCATATAACAGCTTAGTTTATACGACTTTCGAGTATCCTTGTGAAAAATATGTTGATGGTAGGATAAACTATTTTACAACTATACCGCGAAAATACTTTCGGCCCATATACCCTATTGATCTGACTCTTTTTAAATTAAACACAAATAAACTTATACCTCTGCTCACATTTTTTAGCAAGAATTTAAAGTTTGCTAAATAATTCTCAACAATACCTTGCCTGTTTTTCTTGTTGACCTTGCTGTAAAGAGGAACCACTAATGATGGGCATTCTAGAGCGGACGGGATGGTCCTGCAATGCATGTATTTTATCATTAAATTTTACAACTGTTGATATAAGAAAGATAATCAATATAAGCAAATACCAACATATGCCGTTTAAGTACATAAGCAATTTTGCAAACGATGTTGCGGATGCGTTTCTAGTATCGACATGATTCGTGTATGCATGTAAAAAGATATTAATGTTTCACTAATC
>NC_068368.1:74686276-74688776 GCF_020536995.1 Dreissena polymorpha
AAACTGATTCAACTCAATGCTATTCAAAAAAAATACATAAAATTATGGTATATGCTATCAAAATCCGTTTGAGAATGGGAACAAAAGTGAATTCTGTTTCACTAGTATTGTTTACTTTATCAATAACTTCATTCGAAATGCTTATTTGTTCTCCAATATATCTCACTTTCTTTCGAATCCGGTCGGATCCATCTGTATTATTGTTTGAAGAAAATGTTGTGTTATACCAGCTATAGATTTACTTTAAATGTTCAGTTAATATTTGACAATGAGACTGGTCGCCAATTATTAATAGATAGAATATCATTTGTTTAAAAATAGTGAAATAAGACCTTGTGTTGGAAGTTATTTAATGTCCTGTTTCTATTGAATAATTTATCAAATTGATAAAGTATAATTTAAGGTCGGTGCAAAAACGTTGATTAAAATATGTTGTTAACCCATCTAAGCCTGGGCTTTTGTTATATTTTGATATCTTTCAAAGCTTGGACGAATTCATAATCGGAAGAAAGGTCGAGGTACTTTTCTTTTGATACCTTTACAAGATCTTTAAGTACTATAAAACTGTTTTCATGGTTGAAAATTACGTCGATTTGAAAGAGAAAATCGAAATATTATTGTGCGCGTTCTATTTTTTTTTAATTATTAGGTTCTATCTTATAATCAATTTTTAAATGTATTAGTACTTTTTGTTCACATCTGTTTGACTCTTAATAAGATAAATATTTAGAATGTTTCTAGGCTCTCTAAACCACTCTGATTTTACTCGTATGAAGCAAGATTCAATTTTTCCTCATTAATAGCAGTAATAGTATACTTTTGTGTTTTATTATTGCTTTCAATTGTCCTGCAATATTTTGCACTTTGGTTTCTATTTATGTTTCTTTGTTAAAAGTTTGGGTGTTGGATATTTCATGCTCCCATCCTTGATTTTTCCATTTATTAAAATCAATAAAATGTAAGGAGTCGATTCCTTGGACAAACCGACTAATTCTTTTATTGAATTGTTATTTAAAGTGTTATAATCTTGCTCAAAAAGACGTTTTTTATTCAGTTCAAAATATCATGGACCCTTTGGTATTCTATCAATAACGAATCGGCAACTCCACAGCATGCTTTCAATATAACGGCAATCGTTCAGCACGATCGGCATTTGTTAGGTCATTAACCGTTGACATCGTTCCGCGTCTCATGCGGCCCATTCCGTTTTGTATCGTAGTGTAAACCGGAAACAATCTTTTGCGACTTTGTTATTGCATGCCAAACCAAAGAACATGTCCAAGATCCGCCCTTCTTATACCGAAGGTCTCAGGAAATATATTTTTTGTGTCAGCAACATGTACACAAAGCATCAGGGCTCTAGTGGACGAAGGCTGTATATGCGTTTTCTATTTATAAATGCTGTCCTTACAGTGAGCAATATCAAATAATATCATAAACTTACTTTATAAGAGTGCATCGTTTGCATTAACACAAACATTACCTTTTCATCCTGGCGTCCGCATCTGTAAAAACGTTTGAACAAGGAATTAAGATTTTTTAGCTATGATGCTTGAGGTAATTCCAAACTAGAAAAACATAAAAAATGGTTTAGTCGTTAATTTGTAACAATATATAAGAAAATGTATCAAAAGTGTCTTATGGGGCATACAGGTCGTGTGTAAAAACGTTTTTTAAGTAACATCGTCATTTATATTTAGTTATTCGAATTATGGTGCTACTGCATGCGAGTCATTTATTGATCGTGTATATTTAAAATTGAAATTCGTCAATTCAATACCTGTACCTTGGCTGATTATTGACTCTTTTAAATAGCTGTTCAATGGGTCGTCATCAATACATTCTGCACCATCTGGTCGAAGATCATCGATATTAAAACTGTTAAATGAAAAACCCTATTGATTTATTTCATAATATAAGACAAGAGTCTCGTTAGTTTTGCGCCCCGGATGAATGTACAATCTCATCTAGAGGACTCTAATTTACTATACGTAAATAACACGGCCTATAAGAAAAGTTCACGCCCAATACGAGATTCGATCGACTGATATTCAAGATAAAATCGTTCTATACGACTTTTTTTAAAGAATTCTTTATTTACGTACACTCCATAGTTATATGATTTACTTCAAAACAAAAAGAGAATATCAGGTATCACAAATTTAAAACGATGTATTAACGTGTATACGGGCCTTATATTAATTTGCTTAGTTTTTGCATGTCGATTCGGTCGTTTTCCTAAGGTTCCTTGTAAAATATCGAGATGCAGATTACATAAGATATCCAACAATAAACGAATATATTGTATTTAAAAATTAAAAAATTATACTTTTCATATAGATCTAAGATTGAAAATGTGTTACAAAAGTAATTACTGTCATTAACGTTGTAATAGAGCACTCATGGCAACCACATCAAGGTTTTGTAACATGAATAACTGAAAAACATACAACCTTACCATTGTTGCGTTGCACTTCGATCTGAAAAATGAATATTCATA